>NC_056735.1:1356062243-1356167243 GCF_019279795.1 Protopterus annectens
GTTAATTTCCCACCTTCATTACCACAGACTGTTGAATTCCATATTTAGTAAAGCATTAGCTTTACTCTACAGTTATTTCTTTTCTACGGCTGCTTCCAGCATCTAGGCAAAACTGCTGCCTCTGATCCCTCAACAGTGTCTGTGCCTTGTCTACTGTTCTCACCCTGTTCATAGATAGATCTTCAAAAACCTAATTTATTTAGTAGCATGATGGTGTAGTCCAACTGTGTGGAACTCATTTACGGTGGAATTGCAACTAGTCTGAGAGACCCACAATTATGTGGCCTAGTGCAGAGAGCCATCTAAACAGTTAAAACATCACAATAAATTGATTAAAACTGAAGGGGAGGAATGTAGTTCTAATGGAACCACTTTAAATATTCAGTGCCCATAAGATTAAAATCATGTAGTGTGTCATATGCTCCTTCCATTTTTTTCAGGTCTTGGCATATTAGTAAACTTTGCATACACATCCAAATGGTTACTGTGTGTTTGTTGAAGTGCCTTGTTTGGGGCCCATGCACTACAGAAAGAACCTGGTAATATTACTTACCTAGCTAGCATTAGACCACTTTTTCACTTTTTACCTATTTTGTCTGCTACATTTTTATTGCTTCCCACTTCATCTACATTCAGTTTTATAGATTTAATCCCTGGCATTTTTTTCTATGTAGCCTGTATGCCCTCATTTTTTTTCTTACTAGCAATGCTCAGACATAGCTTTTAGTTTTAATCCTATTTATTAAAACCTCACCCTCTTTCTCATATATTCTTCTTATTTTTGAATATCACACACAAATTATCACGGGAACTGGTCAGACTCATAGTCTCACCTTTTATTCCTCCCACCTTATCTGAATTTCCTTTATTAAAGAGACCTTATCAGACTGCCCCTTTATAAGTGTAGTCATATGCTTGTATGATAACCTTGTATTATGACATCTTTGTTTATGTTAAAAATTCCTGTCATTTAACCATGATGTCTAGGCACATTTTCACACTTACTTCTTTTATCACCACCTCATCATTGTCATCAGCCCTAGAAAATTCCATCTTACCCACTCTAGACCAGTAATCCCTGTCCCTTCTATCACTGCATTCATCTACTATTTGAAATATATTCCTATCTACAATGACAGTTGCACATTTGATAGTACCTTTTTAAATTGTAACGTTGTTTACAGTCGGTGAAGGAATCCACATCTTCCTTCTTCTGGCATGTATATACATGGGCATTTTTGCATAGATGTTTTTTCACCCCACATAGACTAGCAATAATGTACAAGAAAGATGAAATGAAATGCTGGAGATGTGGGCATCCTGAATCTGACTGGATACATATGGTTGTTAATTGGAAAAGAATTTCCCGATTTTGGTTAGACTTTAAATATCTTTGTAAAGCTTTATGGAATAACAACAGTATAATTTCTGACCCCCTTATCATTTTCAGTGTTCCTGTTCCTGAAGTCATTTCTAAAAACCAGACATTTTTACTATAGTCTATCCTCTTTATAGCAAAGAAAATTGTTTTAAAAAATTGGAAATCCCAATCTACTACTGTCTTTAAAGTTAAGTTTATTCGTCTTGTGAAATACATTTGTAAGAATGAAATTGCTGCTGTAAAAGCAAGGACTAACAACACAACTCATCACTTAATTGCTTGGACAAAATTGTCTAATCTGTTGGAGAAATATTAAGTGTTCTCCTATGTATATTGCTTTTTTTAGTTGTTAGGGACATTGTATATAGTTTATTTGTGTTTTGTTGTTACTATAATGTTAAGTTATTGTGTTATAAAATGAATAAAAACATTTTGGGAAAAAATATTCCTTTTGTCTCATATAACTGCATCATCCTAGGCTACTAACAACTTTTAAGAGTTTCAGAATCAGATATGCTGTTTTTTTCCCTTTTTTGCAATCCCATAGTGTCCAGTGGCCCAGATATATGATACATCATCTGCTGCAGAAGGGTGTCCTTGTGAGTACACAACTACTCCTGCTCCATGTACAGATTTGCCTTAACTGGCTTAACCCTAGTTGGTGACCAAGGCCATCCTTGAAAGCTTGTGACTGAGATACCTCATAGGAGGTAAGTGAGCAAAGTGTTGCCAAATATGCAAGTAGAAGTAGCACACCTATTACTTTCCAGCTGTCCCTTCTCTTGCATATTGGAGTATATTTCTTGTCCACTGCCTACTGTGGGGAGGTGTCTTAGGTGCATCTTACGTCAGGATGAAGGACAGGAAATGCCTCCAAAACCCATTAACACATCTAGCATGGCTGCTGCTCTGAGTTTGGCTCTCCACCAGGATTAGGCACAGCAGTACCACCTCCTCCTGCATGTCATCCCTAATCCCCCCAAAGAAAGATGAGCTTGGAAAGCCTTGTCACTCCTCCAATAGGCTCCCTAGACATTCACAATAGCTGTCAAGCAATAATACAGTCTCAGGTTACCTGAGTTATAGTCAGGGCTTAATTTTTATAAGCCCACGGTACTTGGATTTTGCTTTTTGTATAACAAAAGTGATACACCTTCACACGTTTATAAAGCACAGGTATAATTGCCATTATTTATTTGCCTTTTTGCCTGTTTCAGCCTTCACTTTTGATTTAGCATTCTTCATAACTAGCCAGTCCCACAAAATGTATGTATTACCAACAACTACCTTACAACTATGACCTGACAGATTTCTGCATAGCATTTGTAACAATCTTCTATTTTTTTTTCAGGCACACTCCACCCATACTTACTTTCAAACAAATCCCAGGATGCCTTCCAATTTTCTATAAAATTACTTACAGTTAGTCTCACATGCTTATTTTGCCATGCATTCATGTTTAAATGTTGTGCTCTTCATACTAGCAAAACCTAGCCCAATGGTCAGATAAACCATTAGATTGATTCCCCATCTTTGTAGTTAATAGCTAGAAGACACAAAGATATGATAAATGCAGGTACCAAAAGTCACATTGCCAAAATTAAGCACACTACTATTCAGCAGTCACCCTTTCACCATTTCCTTTTAGCACATCGTATCACAGTAAGTCTTCTCTTTTTCTATGTTTCACATCTAAAATCACCTATAAATTAGAGATCTACTGGTATGTTTTATTTACTTATTTATTTATTTATTTTATTTGATGACTAGGTAATTGCTTTGGTCTACTACCACTATTCAGCCATGGCCTGAGCTCATAGAGCAAAATAAAACAATTTACAACCATACAATGAGACAAAACAACTACACTACAAATATTTCACACTGATTTCTATACAGCCAGAATCTGCAACAGCAGAGTACTAATGTATATATCTGATGTACTGAAATGCCATTGGCGTCAACCATTATTATGGAAGCAGTTATAAAAGTATTCTCCAAGGGCTTCCTTAAAGTCTTTAATTGTTTTTTGATTTCACCAGAAAGATAGTTCTAGGCTATCAGTCCCTGTATGGAGAAAGCTGTTTCACTCAATGTAGTTTTGAATTGTGAAAAAGAAATGGAGAAATTGTGTGCTTTTTCATTCGTAAGAGATGATATTTGTGTAGAGGTTTACTGTGAGAGTGGGTATTACTTTGTTTTAAAACCTTGAAATTAGAGTGCTTCAGCAAAAGGTACCCTATTAGTAATCAAATATTTGTTAGCGATTTCAAGCAATGATGAAGTAATGGGTCTGATAGAAGAATAGATCTACATATGCTGCTTTCTGCCATTTGTGCCCCATGGGTATTATGTGCAGAATATAAGATGAGAAAAAGGTTAACCATATTTTAATTACGGTATTAATGTATTTAAGTAATGGATAAGTGAACCCTTGGGAGAGAAAAATAGTTATTTTGTAACAGTTTCAGTTGAAGTTGAACTTTATTAATTTTTGAGTCTGTGTGAGTTGTAAAGGAAAGAGAAGTGTTAAGAACAAGGCCTAAGTATCACTATTCAGTAACATTGGGAATAGTAAAACCTTTCTGATTTGTTATGTGAACAGGGAATGGTGAGTTATTTCTTAGTAGTAGTGAAGATCATAACATTAGTTTTCTTGCTGTTAATTAGAAGCTTATTAGGACTGGACTACTTGCATAGTTGTATGAACTCCTGCTGGAGCTTGTTTTGTAGGTCAGTATGGTTGATACTGGATTGCAAGAGAATTATGTCACTAGCATACATAACTAATTTAAGCTTTTGTATATCAAGTGGGAGGTTATTTACAAAGAGGGGGACTATAAAACAAACCCTTGTGGAACTCCTGTATTTAGCAAGCCCATGGAGGATAGAGAATTGCTGTAGTGAAGTTGAAAGGATCTGTCTTCTCAATCACTGAATTGTGTTTTCACCAAAGTTTATTTTTCTAACCTATTAAGAAGGATGTTGTGCTTGACAGTTTCAAAGGAACTAACCATATCTACAGATAGTACTGCTGTAATGGGACTCTCATTCAAGTTGCAGTAGATGGTATGTGTGGCCATTATCAGGGCTGTATACGTACTCAAAGCATTGTAAGAACAATGGGGAACATCACAAAGCAAATCGTAGCTGTTACTCTGCTTTGCCTTTTTATAACATTTATCTGAACATTTTTGTAATGGGATAAAGATCAGAGATGGGCCCAAAGTCTTTCAGATCCATGGGTTCAATAATTTTGGGTGAAAGTATGACTGCATGCTTGAAAGCTGAAGGGACATATGTAGAAACAAGGGAGAAGTTAGAGATGTATGCAAGTGGTTTAGCAGTTTTTTTTTCAGCTGCAGGTTTTAAGAATGCAGGCTGCATCTTGGAAATTTAGCTAAAGATTTGTTAAATTTAAATAATAAAGATTTAGTTTGACTCCTGTCTTGGACAAATAAAAGCCTACAAAGGAGCCTAATGGGTACAACTTAGGAAAAGCAATGATTTTCTGACCCCTTGTGAGATGATCTTGAGAGGCAAAGATATTTATAATGTTGCTTATGGTGGACTGTAAATAGTGAGTATAGTAATTTGAAAAGGAGGCTTGATTAGGTAATGTAGGCTCATTCTTTGAAGAAAGATAACTAGTTGCACATTCTGTCAACAGCTTTATTTCTTTCCAAAACTGATTAAGCATAGACCAGTTTGCCTCCTATATTTGCCTAAGAAATGTGACCTTCTGGAACTATCCCCTGTTTTTGTATCATGCATAATAGCTTCCTGTGGTAGTTGTACCAAATTAAATTGTTGTAACATTTTGCTCTGGAGAGCTGAGTCTTTCCCAGCAGCATTGACATGGAAGTCACGTAGAATGACAGTGTTATTTTTGATAACCTTAGAGAAAACATTTTGTAATGTAGCTTGAATAAGTGAGACTGAATGTGATTGATGACTGTAAACTGTCTCTACCTACAGATGTTTGCGCCCACCAAGTATTAAGTGAGAGGGAACCCAATTGGGACTTTTTTGGTATTCTTAGTTATTGATTTATCTACCTCCATTACAGTAATCAATGTATAATTTTCAATTAGTAAAGATGCTCCTCCTAAGCATCTGAGTTCTGGAATTTTGTCATTCTAGATGCGCTAATGGTCTTGCATAAACATTGAGGGTAAGTGTAATCTTTAAGCCAGGTTATACATATAACAGGGATGTGTGGATTTACATGTAATAAACTAAACTCCAGGATAGTGCATTTATTTAGACTGCATGCATTTAGGCTTTCAGTTTTAAGATCTTTGTTGCTAATGGTGTTAGTGTTGGAGAAAACAGGTTGAGTTTGAGGATGGACAGGACCAGGGTTTGTTTGACTAGCTCCAGACTGCCTACATTTTAAAACAAGGTAGAATAGCTTTGAAAAAAATCTCCTTGAATTTGATTAGGTTGATTGAAGTATTAGGAGTTGGGTTTCATAAGAAAGTGCTTCCCATGGACATATGTGAGTCTATTAATGTATTTATTGAACCAGATGTGTGGTCTTATTAGGCAATAGAGAGACTGAGTGTGGGCTGCTGAATTTTACATGTGGGTAGTAAACTGAGACTAGGTTAGTTTCTAAACTAACTGCCACTTAAAGTACAGGGAAATTAGTAGAAGAACTGCATTGGTGCTACAGGTTAAATCCAGTTTGGTAGCTCCTAAGATTGTAAGGACAGATGTGGCTAGTTAGTAAGTGTATGTTAATTGAGGAGAAATTAATGGCAGGCTAGAAGGAAGCTATAGCAAGAAGGCCTAAAAGTCACTATGTCTACTATAAAGAATTAAAAGTAGAATAAAAATATACAGAGTTACAGGAGAGTGAGGAATATATTATGTGCAGGTAGGAACGAGCATAGTCCTTCTGTCACAAAGCCTGCTTGGGAGGTGACAATGATGGAGGATGAGAAGATGAAGCTAATGCTCCGAGAGCAGCTTCAGTGGTACAGCTTCACTGCCACCTAGGCTATATATAGATGGATGGAGAAAGGAGCATTAGTGCTAGGAGTAAAACTGCAGTCATATCGCCTGTCTGCCACCTTTGCTATCATACAGGAGGAAGAGAGTAGTATTAACAAGTGGGAATACCTGAGCTGCTCTCTTGTCCATCTAGTATGATCAAGTCATTCCAGGTGTGACAATGTATCTTCCTGAAACTGGTATGGGGATTGAACAGAGTATCACAGTTGCATGGAAAATACTGTTGAGGCAAGAGCAACAACAATTAGGTGTGTAAGTAAAAGGATGAAAGAGTTATAGAATGTAGGAATAGGTATTAAAACTGGAGCATCGTGTTTACTTTTCAGAATGTTAGAGTCAGGAATTAGCAAGCCAATGTAATAATATTAGTAAAGGGCAGTACAAACAGTTGTGTGGAGCTTAGAATAAAATTGTGAAGCGACAGGAAAAATCTACCAAAGAAATGTATTATGGGAGTGGGAGTAAAGTCTGGAACACCCACATCCTGGGCAGGTGTAAGGACTTTTATTGGTAAAAGGGATGGAAGTTCTCTGGGGCTGAAGAAGTTATTCGTTGATTGTTGATGATGGTGACAATGATTAAATGGCTGTCTGTTGGTGTGGGTTATTGGGTTAGTGGTTAGTTAAATGGGGTTGGGTGAAGAGTGAAGCAAAGGCATGTGAAGTGCAGTTGAGTGGAGCAGATTGTGTTCAGGGAAGAAACATTCAGTGTGGGAAGCAACAAGGAGATGCCTGTATTGTGGCATGTGTTGTGGCTGAGCAGAGTGGGGTTTCCACCTGTGTTCAGTCCAAGCACAATCAGAGAAATTGGGGTATCTTAGTATTGTTTGGAAAGCTCTTCAAGTGAAAATTCTAATAGAACTTGCTGTTAGTAATGGGCAAGTAAAGAGGTATCGGAGGATGGTCAACTACAGAGTGGAAGAGGAATGGGAAATAGGGTCCAGAGAGATAGAGAGAGTGATAACTGTGACAGGGGCAAAGATGTAAGAAGTAGAGAGCACAAATGGTAGTAAAACTGTCGGAGACATTATTCAGAAAATGAAAACGAGAAGAGAACCTGAGTTAAGGGAAAAAAAGCAAAGAAAAAGAGAGTGTCTAGCTATAAACTGATGTACATGGTCATTACTAATGTTAACACCAAGATGGTTAATTATATTTCAGGTAGTAGAACATCACTACCTCTACTCTATTAGAGTCACTTCATCTGAAAACTGAGAGAAGCAGTTAGCCCTCACTTACTTAAAACTCCAAAAATAGCAGTCACTATCCTAGGTTTACATTGGGATTGTTGGCAGCACAACATACCTTTCAACCTCTTAGCACAAGAAATCTGGACAAAGGCAAAAATAATGGGGGGATCAAATGCTCAAAAATAGGGAAAAAAGTTTAAATATTGCTCTTATAAATGTAGAAATTTCCTAGAATAACAGGGCTTCCATTAGCATGCATTTTATGAAGGATATGAAACCTGAAACTCAAATGTCTGCCCTTTTTTAGTGATTTCAGTTCTCAGTGATTTGACAGAAAACTACTGATTGTATGAAGAATAGACCAAAAATATGAGGCAAAAATCTGGACAGTTGAGAAGTATGCACCACACCTCCCAGATCCTAATGGACCTTGTGACCTTAGAGAATCAGGAAATCCACCCGCACAAGACAAAGCAGTCAGTATCCTGCCTTTGAATACTAGAAGAGCTAAGACACAGCCCAAGGGATTTCTTTGCAGCACACCTCTGGATCTTAATGAATCTTGCAACCTTAGGAAGCCTGAAAATCCATTTGCACTACTCATCACCTGAACCATTCACAGCAGAGAAAAACAGCAGCAAGCTATGTCACTCTTACTTTCCCATATTTTACACCTGAAATTGCCTAACCAAATCTCAGATTTTGTGGCATGTAAAAGGAGCTCAGCTACTTGAAATAACGTCACTTTTTCTTTTTTCTTTTTCTCCTTTTTTGTCAGAGATGTACCCATATCAGTCTAAAAGCACTGTTTTTATTCTACATATCTGCACTTGTAGTGCTTCCGTATCCCAACTCCTTCACTTTATCCTCATTCCTTTCTTATAACTATATACTTATAATGTATAACAGATCAATGAGCAAATCCTGCAACACTGGGGGGGGGTGTCATACCTCTAAACCAACCAGATTAATAAGCAAATCCTGCAACATTATGGGGGGGTGTCATACCTCTAAACCACCCAGATTAATAAGCAAATCCTGCAACATTATGGGGGGTGTCATACCTCTAAACCACACAGATTAATAAGCAAATCCTGCAAAATTATGGGGGGTGTCATACTCTAAACCACCCAGATTAATAATCAAATCCTGCGCAACACTGGGGTGGGGAACATCATACCTCTAAACCACCCAGATTAATAAGCAAATCCTGCAACATTATGGGGGGCGCCATACCTCTAAACCACCCAGATTAACAAGCAAATCCTGCAACATTATGGGGGGTGTCATACCTCTAAACCACCCAGATTAACAAGCAAATCCTGCAACATTATGGGGGCTGTCATACCTCTAAACCACCCAGATTAATAAGCAAATCCTGCAACATTATGGGGGTGTCATACCTCTAAACCACCCAGATTAATAAGCAAATCCTGCGCAACACTGGGGTGGGGAACATCATACCTCTAAACCACCCAGATTAATAAGCAAATCCTGCAACATAATGGGGGTGTCATACCTCTAAACCACCCAGATTAATAAGCAAATCCTGCAACATTATGGGGGGCGTCATACCTCTAAACCACCCAGATTAATAAGCAAATCCTGCAACATTATGGGGGAGGGGTCATACCTCTAAACCACTCAGATTAATAAGCAAATCCTGCAACATTATGGGGGTGTCATACCTCTAAACCACCCAGATTAATAAGCAAATCCTGCAACAATATGGGGGTGTCATACCTCTAAACCACGCAGATTAATAAGCAAATCCTGCAACATTATGGGAGGGTATCATACCTCTAAACCACCCAGATTAATAAGCAAATCCTGCAACATTATGGGAGGGGTCATACCTCTAAACCACACAGATTAATAAGCAAATCCTGCAACATTATGGGGGGTGTCATACCTCTAAACCACCCAGATTAATAAGCAAATCCTGCGCAACACTGGGGTGGGGAACATCATACCTCTAAAAAACCCAGATTAATAAGCAAATCCTGCAACATAATGGGGGTGTCATACCTCTAAACCACCCAGATTAATAAGCAAATCCTGCAACATTATGGGGGGTGTCATACCTCTAAACCACCCAGATTAATAAGCAAATCCTGCAACATTATGGGGGAGGGGTCATACCTCTAAACCACTCAGATTAATAAGCAAATCCTGCAACATTATGGGGGGTGTCATAACTCTAAACCACCCAGATTAATAAGCAAATCCTGCAACATTATGGGGGGTGTCATACCTCTAAACCACCCAGATTAATAAGCAAATCCTGCAACATTATGGGGGGTGTCATACCTCTAAACCACCCAGATTTAAAGCAAATCCTGCAACATTATGGGGGGTGTCATACCTCTAAACCACCCAGATTAATAAGCAAATCCTGCGCAACACTGGGGTGGGGAACATCATACCTCTAAAATACCCAGATTAATAAGCAAATCCTGCAACATTATGGGGGGTGTCATACCTCTAAACCACCCAGATTAATAAGCAAATCCTGCAAAATTATTGGGGACGGGTCATACCTCTAAACCACCCAGATTAATAAGCAAATCCTGCAACATTATGGGGGGTGTCATACCTCTAAACCACCCAGATTAATAAGCAAATCCTGCAACATTATGGGGGGTGTCATACCTCTAAACCACCCAGATTTAAAGCAAATCCTGCAACATTATGGGGGGTGTCATACCTCTAAACCACCCAGATTAATAAGCAAATCCTGCGCAACACTGGGGTGGGGAACATCATACCTCTAAACCACCCAGATTAATAAGCAAATCCTGCAACATTATGGGGGGCATCATACCTCTAAACCACCCAGATTAATAAGCAAATCCTGCAACATTATGGGGGGTGTCATACCTCTAAACCACCCAGATTAATAAGCAAATCCTTCAACATTATGGGGGGTGTCATACCTCTAAACCACCCAGATTAATAAGCAAATCCTGCAACATTATGGGGGGTGTCATACCTCTAAACCACCCAGATTAATAAGCAAATCCTGCAACATTATGGGGGGGTGTCATACCTCTAAACCACCCAGACTAATAAGCAAATCCTGCAACATTATGGGGGGTGTCATACCTCTAAACCACCCAGATTAATAAGCAAGTCCTGCAACATTATGGGGGAGGGGACATACCTCTGAACCACCCAGATTAATAAGCAAATCCTGCAACATTATGGGTTTGTCATACCTCTAAACCACCCAGATTAATAAGCAAATCCTGCAACATTATGGGGGAGGGGTCATACCTCTAAACCACCCAGATTAATAAGCAAATCCTGCAACATTATGGGGGGTGTCATACCTCTAAACCACCCAGATTAATAAGCAAATCCTGCAACATTATGGGGGTGTCATACCTCTAAACCACCCAGATTAATAAGCAAATCCTGCAACATTATGGGGGGGTGTCATACCTCTAAACCACCCAGATTAATAAGCAAATCCTGCAACATTATGGGGGGTGTCATACCTCTAAACCACCCAGATTAATAAGCAAATCCCGCAACATTATGGGGGGTGTCATACCTCTAAACCACCCAGATTAATAAGCAAATCCTGCAACATTATGGGGGTGTCATACCTCTAAACCACCCATATTAATAAGCAAATCCTGCAACATTATGGGGGTGTCATACCTCTAAACCGTCCAGATTAATAAACAAATCCTGCAACATTATGGGGGGTGTCATACCTCTAAACCACTCAAATTAATAAGCAAATCCTGCAACATTATGGGGGAGGGGTCATACCTCCAAACCACCCAGATTAATAAGCAAATCCTACAACATTATGGGGGGTGTCATTCCTCTAAACCACCCAGATTAATAAGCAAATCCTGCAACATTATGGGGGGTGTCATACCTCTAAACCACCCATATTAATAAGCAAATCCTGCAACATTATGGGGGTGTCATACCTCTAAACCGTCCAGATTAATAAGCAAATCCTGCAACATTATGGGGGGTGTCATACCTCTAAACCACTCAGATTAATAAGCAAATCCTGCAACATTATGGGGGAGGGGTCATACCTCTAAACCACCCAGATTAATAAGCAAATCCTACAACATTATGGGGGGTGTCATACCTCTAAACCACCCAGATTAATAAGCAAATCCTGCAACATTATGGGGGGTGTCATACCTCTAAACTACCCAGATTAATTAGCAAATCCTGCAACATTATGGGGGGTGTCATACCTGTAAACCACCCAGATTAATAAGCAAATCCTGCAACATTATGGGGGGTGTCATACCTCTAAACCACCCATATTAATAAGCAAATCCTGCAACATTATGGGGGAGGGGTCATACCTCTAAACCACCCAGATTAATAAGCAAATCCTGCAACATTATGAGGAGTGTCATACCTCTAAACCACCCAGATTAATAAGCAAATCCTGCAACTTTATGGGGGTGTCATACCTCTAAACCACCCAGATTAATAAGCAAATCCTGCAACATTATGGGGGGTGTCATACCTCTAAACCACCCAGATTAATAAGCAAATCCTGCAACATTATGGGGGAGGGGTCATACCTCTAAACCACCCAGATTAATAAGCAAATCCTGCAACATTGTGGGGGGTGTCATACCTCTAAACCACCCAGATTAATAAGCAAATCCTGAAACATTATTGGGGGTGTCATACCTCTAAACCACCCAGATTAATAAGCAAATCCTGCAACATTATGGGGGAGGGGTCATACCTCTAAACCACCCAGATTAATAAGCAAATCCTGCAACATTGTGGGGGGTGTCATACCTCTAACCCACCCAGATTAATAAGCAAATCCTGCAACATTATGGGGGGTGTCATACTTCTAAACCACCCAGATTAATAAGCAAATCCTGCAACATTATGGGGGGTGTCATACATCTAAACCACCCAGATTAATAAGCAAATCCTGCAACATTATGGGGGGGTGTCATACATCTAAACCACCCAGATTAATAAGCAAATCCTGTGCAACACTGGGGTGGGGAACATCATACCTCTAAACCACCCAGATTAACAAGCAAATCCTGCAACATTATGGGGGAGGGGTCATACCTCTAAACCACCCAGCGGGGACAACAGGCATACTCAAACCTGCTTAAATTGACAGAACAACAGTTTTCCTGCACAAACGACTTGTGTGTTGTGTGGGTGTGTGTTGGGGGGCACTATACACCAGGGATATTCTTTATCTATTAAATGAAAGTCACTTAAAAAGTTAATAGAACAACAGCACAATAGACATATGGTTAGGGAGATCATTAGACACCAAGGGATTTAAATAATTAGCCTAAGCCCTGAAAAAGAAAAGGTAACAAATGTATGACCTCTGTACCCTTGGCACATAAGCAGAGTATTACCCTCTGTGTTATTTCTAGTCAGTGGAAAATGTTACATTAAAAACAGAGGAAACACTTTTGAACCATGAACCCTTGACACAAAAACCAGCCCGTTAATAAACCAGAGCCTTGTTCCTCCATACTAATTGAGGAAGGCTTGCAGTGCTTTTTATTTTTCTGGGCTATAAGAAGTATAAAGCTCTTAAGTAAAAAAAAAAAAAAAAAAGTCAAAAGTAACTTTATTGTCATTCAAACATACGCAATTGTATACATCTGAATGAAATTTCATTGTTCCAAGCTCATGCACAAGACAGAACACAACAACACAGAAACAAGAATGACAAAAATACACATATACAACAACAGTGAAAAACGAGCCAACTGAAGGCACAGAAGCATCAAAAAAATTAGCACGATTCCATGGAATGCAGCAATCACTCCTGTACATTGCAGCTGTTTCCCACTCAATCACTAGCAACATACAAGTCCCAGTCTTTTCTTCTGGCCATCCTTTTGACACCACAGACCTCACAACCACCGCTACCTGCAGGTCTGAATGGCTACACCACCATCAGCAACATCCAAGCCCCAGTCCTTCCTTCCAACCCTCCTTCCAACACCACCGACCTCACAAACATCACTATCTTCAGGCCTGAATGGCTGCAACCCATTTGATGAACTTCAGCAATTTTCGCCATCCAGCCCCAACCATCACCAGTTCTATTCTCCAACATCAACGGCTGCATCACCAAATCCAGACTAGTTACCACACTCCACAGACCCAACAAAAATGAAAAAAACAAATCCAGTCTCTTTAAAATCCACGGCCTTGGCTTCTGCACTCTGCATCCAGCTTGGCTCACCACTGCAGCGCAAAAATTGTATTATCCAGCATTCCAAGTTCCACAAAAAACAGATAAAAATACCAACAAGAAAACTAACTGATATCACGGACACCACTGCTGCTATTTTCCGCACACTTGACAGACCAAAAACAGACCACCATCTCAACAGATCACAAGAAACACTACAAAAACAAAAAAGTACTCAATGGGAGCTGGAAAGGCCACTGCCACACAAGGCACTGCCATCTAAGTGTAATGTCTGACATTATTGATTGTAATGGTCAATGAGTTATGAGGGGCAGGTAGAAGAGACAAAATCAGGAGGCTTCAGAGAGGGCTGGAGTGTGTGTGTGTGTGTGTGTGTGGGGGGGGGAGCAGTACCTGTAAATTGTCATCCTGAAGACTTCTAGAGAAAGCCTGGAGGAATACTGAACAACACCAGGGAGAATTTTTGAATATTACGTTCAGTCACTCGAAAAGTTAACAGGTCTGGCATCATGATGCACTTTCTGAACAATAATAAACTCGAATGTCTGGCATTATTGACTGATTGTAATGATCCATGATTTATGAGGGTATGAAAAAAATAAGAGGATACAGCTACGATGTTCTGTCAACTCAGGTTAAGAAATATGCCAGTGTGTGAGTGTGTGTGTGTGTGTGTGTGTGTGTGTGTGTGTGTGTGTGTGTGTGTGTGTGTGTGTGTGTGTGTGTGTGTGTGTGTGTGCACGTGCATGTGTGTGTGTATGTTTGAAATATATATATATAATGGGTCTACCTGACTTTGTTGAAATCACATATTATCAAATCTCACTTTATTGACACTCAAAATATCAAACTCCCACTTCATCGAAGCAGTGGAAGTAAAAAGATCTTCCCAGGGTAAGTATAAACTGGGAGTTCAATATTTTGAGTGTCGACAAATTGAGATTCGATAATATGCGATTTCAACAAAGTGAGGTAAATATACACACACACACACACACACACATATATATATATATATATATATATATATATATATATATATATATGTATATATATATATATATATATGTGTGTGTGTGTGTGTGTGTGTGTTTGTGTGTGTGTGTGGGGGGGGATGACTGATAAGATGAAA
Source organism: Protopterus annectens (assembly GCF_019279795.1). Lineage (NCBI taxonomy): Eukaryota > Metazoa > Chordata > Ceratodontiformes > Protopteridae > Protopterus > Protopterus annectens. Next base: position 1,356,077,164 of record NC_056735.1, read on the forward strand.
CATCTCTTGTCCAAGGAAACAGACTACACAGAGAATAGAACTGAACTTATTTGCACACTACTGAAAATAGTTCTTGAGCATAATGTCTTCTTGTTTGAAGAAGACATCTATTGGCAACAGTGGGGGGGGGGGAGGGCCATGGGCATCCCATGTGCCAATAAGTACATAAACGTAGTTATGGCAGAGTGGGAAGAAAGACACAATTTTCATAATAATCCATTTTCTGAATATGTGAAATTTTAAAAGCATTTTGTACATGATTTATTCATTCTTTGGGGAGGTACAGTTCCAAAACTATAATCCTATCATGAATATATGGAAAGTACAACCAACTTTCTGAGTTTCATCAAAAAATACTTGGACCAGGAAATGGATTTCCTGGATGTAGAGCCAATTATGGATGAAGATGGAGTTATTAATACACAAATGTATAAAAAGGATTGTTGGAAGAACAACTACCTCACAAGAAGTAGTATGCATCTAGATTATATCTATAAGAACATTCTACAAGGTAATTCCTGAGATGTTCAAGATTATATACTAAGAAGGAAGACTTGACAATAGCAAGTGGAGAGATGGCACAGTGCTTTAACAAAAGGGGATATCAGAGGAAAGAAATAGAAGTAGCTAAGCGATTTGTGCAATTTAATCGTGGACAGCAGGCAAACCATATTTATACAGAGATGATGGGTCATAACCAGAAACTGAGACTGTGAAACAAAGGAAGGAAAACTGGCAGCATAGATTTACTTTGACTTACATGGGGGACATGAGATATATTAGTGAAATCATTAGGAAAAACTGGAACATTTGGTTAGCAGATGAAGAGGTGAAGAAAATTGTTGGAAACAAGCCATGGTTTACATATAAGAACAGTCAGAATTTGAAGCAGATTTTGTGACATAAGCCAGTGATGCCAAAGGGGGCGATATCCAATAGAATCAGTACATATGCTTGTAGACGTTGCAGTAATTGCAGATATATTTCTAAAGTTCAAGAGTTTATGCATCCAGTCTCTGGAATATGTTATGCCCAAAAATTTTATGCAGAATGCACAACTAGGAACGTTGTATATTTAGCTAATTGTGATCTATGTGACAATTTTTATGTGCCTAAGACAACCAGACAGTTTAAAGAGAGGATTTCGAAACATATAAGTGAAATTTGTCTAAGTGACTTGAAGAATCCATTAGCGAAACATGTGAAGGAGAATACTGGTCACAGGTTTTGCTTTAGAGTTTTACAAGTTGTTTTAGATAATCTTAGAGGTGGAGATCTGAATAACAGAATTGAATTAACTGAAATGTGATGAATTGGAAAGCTGCAAGCATATAGATCTCCTGGATTGAACTCTACTTATCCACTGAAGCTGGCCCTAAAGGGGTGTCGACTTAGAAGACAATTTTGATTGACTTGTGTGCTGTCTATAGGTTTTTATGGTTGGATTGTAATTATTCATTGAAGCTGGCCCCAGGGGGTGTCAGCTTAGGAGATGTTTTTGATTGGCTCTTTGCCCTTTAAAAACTGAAGTCATCATTATGAGACTTAGATCTGAAGAAGGGTTATTTCCTGGACCCAAAAGCGCTCATCTTTTATGTTTTATTTGCATTGTTTTATTAAATTTTCACTGAAGTTTATCAAAGCGTTTACATCTGTTTGTGCCTTGGACATTCCCACCTGTGGTGGCAACTCTGGAATATTTCTTAATATATATATATATATATATATATATATATATATATATATATATATATATGTGTGTGTGTGTGTGTGTGTGTGTGTGTGTGTGTGTATATATATATATATATATATATATATATATATATATGTATGTGTGTGTGTGTGTGTGTGTGTGTGTGTGTGTGTGTGTGTGTGTGTGTGTGTGTGTGTGCATGTGTGTGTGTGTGTGTGTATATATATATATATATATATATATATATATATATATATATATATATATATATATATATGTGTGTGTGTGTGTGTGTTTGTGTGTGTGTGTGTGTGTGTGTGTGTGAGAATGACTGATGAGGGGAGGTGCTTGGGTCAACTCTATGCATGGGCCATCAGATGTGATTACAACAGGAAAAGGCTGATTGGATCTATTCATGACACTGTGCAATTCCGAGACATGCAAATTAGCTGTTAATGAGGTATTTCCTCATTGCAGCTAATAGACTGTGTCACCGAATTGAATTTTCCACGATTGCAGAAACAGCCCCTTTTGGGCTGCAGCTCTTTCTGAATGCCATTGTATGTTATTTCTTTCATTTACCCTCCAAAGTACTGTTGTAGTTGTATCCCCATGGGGCAAGAAAGAAGAGAAAAATGAAATATGCATTAAAAATAATACATTGACTCCCTGTATTCCAGCATTGCTATTATGCTTCTCAGGCTTGCTGTTTCTTGACCTACTTGGCTATATTTTGTAGCAATAAGTGACCACCAGTTATAGTTTAAATCGTTATTGGTATGCCACACATCAGCTGTGTCATATGTCATATTGCTCAAGTAATTACAGTTTCTTGTCCTCTTCACTTTTTTTATCTTTTATCCCTTATAAGACTGGTCTGCTGTTCATTTATTTTTTAATTTATGTTTTAGTTTATGCTTGTGTAGTTGGGATGTAGTGAATTCCTTGATTGTTGTGTTTTGTAGGACTCAGTCATGCAGATGACCTGGAACTATAGCAGTATGAAGCTCCTGGGCCAGGCATGATTTCTATAGCTTTTCTTTGCTGTTTTGTTCTTCACAGCTCTTTGCATAGTATAATAACCTTGTACATTATTAAACCTGAACACATTATCGTACATAAATAACAAAATCAGGTTCTCAAACCCCAAGTTATCATTTTTCTAATTTCACTTTTTGTTACATACCAAATACAGTAGTTACTTCTCTTCAGTCTCACAACAATGTTCACACCACTACTTATTTTGTCTTATGTCATGAAAAGAATACTTTACATTATTCCACTGATGTCTACATATGACTATCCTAGTTCTTTAATCATTAAAGTTGTGATCTGTATTGGGTCTTGTTTTGTTAACTTTTGTCATTGTCCATTTGGAAGATGACTTTCTGATTTTGCTTTTCTTTCTTCCCCGCTTTCTTCACTGCTAGTGAATTTTCCCACCTCACCCTTCTCTTCCCTTTTTATTCCATCTCATATTCATTCTTTTTCACAGTTCCCGGCCTTCATGCAAATATTATACTTACTTACAATGCTAAACCAGTGACTTACTTCCATAGTATTAAAAAGCAGACTTTCCCATTGGCATAGTGCCTGCATGATTGTATCCAATCTCACATCCCCTTCTTATCCTTCCAGTCCTTGTACCTCCTTGAAAATATTATGGTTTCTAGAAGGTCACTTCCTTCCTTCGTCTAAGCATTATCTTTTTAGTCTCCACAGAAGCCTGACCTTTTTCCATTACTTGTATTCTAGTGTGGATTCACTTACACATATGCTAAAAATAACTCCTTTTAATCTTGGGAACCCCAGTAACAAAACAGTCCAACCGGAGGAATGAATGGAAGTGAAAGCCCTTGACAATATCTTGCCAAATATGTGACCTGGCTTAGACCAGACATATACCTTTCCCTTGAATTAAGCTTTCAGGTTTTTAGACATAATAGGCCAAGGGGAAGAGAGGGAGGTGCTATTTGGTTATGGTGAAAGACAGTCTTAAGGTTTTACTTTTAATGCAGCTATTACTTTTGATGTGCAAAACCTGCAATGGCAAATGGTTCAAGACCAAACAAAATGCAAATATCTACAATTACATCCCATAACTGAATTAGTCTCCAAATTTATTTTCTTTTGGCCTACAGCTTTAACTCCCCTTTTACTTCCTCCATGGAAATTCATATTCTGCTAGTTCACATGATTATTCCCCGCTCATTGCTCCTGTATGTATTGTATATATTGTTTTCCTTCATGACTGACTGTTTATTTAATCTTACTACAGCTGCAAAAATTTGTAAATATAGGGCTGGACTCAGAAAAGAGCCATTACCAGCAGTAAACCCTAACATGGGTAGTGCCATTTCTCTCACTTCAGGTCACTACAACAATACCTTCCTGACTGTCCAGAGTGGCAGATATCAATGGCATCATTGGTCATTTACAGCCAGCTCGTGTCAGGCATCCAGTTTACTCAATATGCCATCATAACAGCCTAGCAGTTACTCCCTGAAGATCCTGTGCAGGAAGAACAGGAAAATTTAGCAGTCCATGATGGAGGTCTGCATTTTTCACTCCTTGAGGAAATCAATCCAGTCCACTCAAGTTGCAAAATAGTAGCCTTGTGTGCATGGATTCATGTTTATGAATTACATGTCAGGGAATATAGACCTACATTGTGGTGCTGTGGGGTATGCCAGTAGTGCTGCACAGTGGCACTCTGATATGACTGTAGTCCTGCATTGTAGCATTACAGGTGTCCACATGCTGCATGTATCAGCATACAGGTCATATGCTCATGTTCACCGTCACTTGCACTGCCATGTATGGAGAGTGTACTGTACACCAGCAGCAATTGAGTGACAGTGTTGCTAAATGGCTTCATTAGCACACTTGCCAAATTAAGTGACTCTTGTTAGCATAATATAAAATGGTAGCACTATCTGGCATAGCAAAGTTTACAGTAATACAACTAGGAAATATAGGAATCTCCATAAAGCTTCTGTAGATGTGGGGCTTTCCAAAGGTAAAGAGGGAGTACTGTCTGGTAAAGTACATCAGCAACAGCAAAAAAACCCAAAACTTTCTGGTAGATATCAGTGACAATGAGGCTGATGTTGGCATGTATGTGCAACTGGGAACCCATGACTCTGGCTTGGCCCTCTACCATCTTCTTGGAACTGGGTGGGTTCTAATCAAGAACAAAAGAAACTATGGGAAGAACATGCTACATGGGGTGTGGAGATCTAGGGCCATATTTTGAGGCATGCCTACAGTATATAAATGTGGGGGGGAAGCTGTGCAAAGCACTAACTGCAAGTGATATCCATGTGCATAAAATAGGAACCTTGGCTATATTTACTTGCATCCCAGAGAAGTATAGACACCCACTGACTGACATGTTTTGTCCATAGGTATACAGGTAATGATCTTGGCCCCATGAGGGATGTAATACATTTTAAAGTTTACCAGGTAGAAGAATGCACTCTTACAGTATGACCTTTACATTCATGACATGCACTTCCTGGTCAATGGTACAACAGGTGAGCATTACTTGGACCAGATTTGTCAGGGAAAAGTGCAGGGTGTGAATACTTACGGCATCTTCAATAGGTCTCTAAAACAGGTGCAACAAAGGGTTAATAATGTGGTACTGCATGCAAAGAAAATGGCAAAGGCAGTGCAACAGACAGGGTCCACCACATGGGGCTGGATTACCAACACTGAAGCAGCTCACTGAGGCTGATGAGTTTACCTGGGTGAGGCTTGGATGTGGAGCTGGGCTGGCATGACCACATATGTGTCAATGTAGGAAGCACTAGGTTAGGAATGTCCATTAAACTGCAATTTAGCATACTTCACTCTATGTTTAACAGGTAGGATTGACCAAGGCCTGCCTGCATATTTAGTCTACTGGGCATCTCTGTTCTGCAACTGAAGCAATCAGCAGGGCTAGGTATGCTTGCCAACATATGTCGTAACTATAATTTAATGTGTAGTAGTATGTATGTTACAGGAGGTTATACAGGTATATGCGTGGACTGACAATGGTGTTGTGTCTTCATACAGGCATATGTGTGTGGGCTGACAATGGCATTGTGGTGTGCATTCTTGCTTTCACAGATTACACTGGTGATGGTTCAGCACAAGAAAACAATACAGGACTGATGTCAGCAGGACACTTGTGACTGTTGTTGATAGCAACATGCAAATGGCATGCTCTAAAGACAAAATGGCACTGTCTGCAACATTACAGGGGTAGCGTGTCATTCACATCCACCATTTTAGAGAGATCCTTTTAGAGATACGGGCTGAGTACACAGTCTCACCAGTACATGGCCGACATCCTATGTTTAAATGTTCCTTATGAGCTCCATCTGTGCCCCAGCCCATGCAACATCTGGAATGAGGACTGCCTCTGTGATATTCATACTCACCATGGGGGACAGATGCTAGTGGGAACAATCTGAGTGCAGGACTGTTCCTGATGCAACAACTCTCAACATTAACCTGTGATGTACAGGTCAGTGATTCAGGCACAAATGGCTTCAACACACAGTGTTGAGGACATGGTGCATGTACTCTGCACCTTGTGAGATGACATGCAGCACCTACACAGCCACATTGAATATAGGGACACAGACGCCACAATGTTGCTGAGGTTACTGGTGGTAGGTCTCATGCCTCCATGATCCACTTTGCAACCGCCATCCATTGTACCTCTACAGTCTATGCAGTCCCACTCTATGGCAGAGTACAGACTGAAAAAGACTGGCCACAGACCATACCAAATCAGACCTCACTGACTACTGTTGAGACAGCATCAATGTTGCCTGTGGGTAGACCTGCCACCCTTTATTGTGGGTGTCAACTAGGTGAAGAGCAATGGTGCTCATCAAGATTAACACTTGGGATGCCTCACCAGACTACACATGCATGGTGTTCTATTTCTACCTCTTTCATGTTGGCTCTAGTTACATAGACTGCCACCCCTGGTTGTGGGTGTTAACTAGGTCATGGGCAATAGTAGTCATCAGTATCAACACATGATATGCCCCATCAGAGGTCAAGCACATGATCATGTAGTTGTATCCCTTTTCTGTCATGGACTGCATCAAGCCATGATAGTGCAACCCAACACAGCACCACCAATGGTCACATCAGTGCAAACCCACCTCAACACTGGAGTATGTGATCTCTGACTCTCACACCCACACCCTCAAAGGGTATGTGTCAACTGTGTTCACCTTCCATAATCCTATATCATATTATAGTACTTCTCCCACCTGTCACTGTGCCCACCTACCTGTGCGATGGATGATGACTATGCCTTGCCTACTCCTTAACCTGTGTGGGTATAGTGATGTTTGATGCACAGCATGACTAGTCCCTGTACTGTCTGTGCATCATAGATTTGATAACATATGCATCATTTTACCATGTCATGTCCATAGCTGAAGACCAGGCACTCTCTTTTTGTATTGTAGTGGACCCAACTTTGAATCTGGTGTGGTACTGCTATAAAATAATCCATTCTTGTCACTTTACCCTACCCTTCTGCTGCTGCAGTGACTTGAATGAAAGTCCTGCTGTGATGCTCACAGTTGTGAATGTAATTTCATATTGTGTAACATGACACACATAGCAAACACCTCACTGCATATATCTGAATCGTACTGGAGTGCCGAACCCTGGGGCGACTAGACGTTGAAAGCATCTCTTCAGTAGACCAAAGATGTGATGCATTGCATTCTGGGTTTCCACATGTGCTGTGTTATAGGTCATTTCATGTATGGTCTAAGGGTGCATATCATGGTCATCAGATGGGGATTTAGGCCTTATCACTTGCAGCGCTCAACATATTATATGTGACCTGCTCCGTGCTTTTATGATTTTTTTTTTATTTTTATTTTATTTTACATTTGTTGACCGGGCTAGTCCAACTGGATATATTTCCATTTTCAGTAGAGGCCCGGGGAGAAAAGCTCCAACATAGCACAAAATGAAATATACAATTGTATAACAAATAAAATAATAAATATTTGGAATAAAGAAGAAGGTTATTAAAAAGTACAATACTAAAAAGGTGAGTATAAAGTCATATATCAGTCATGTAATCGTATAATACGTGAAGATACACTACAGTTCATTGTAGTTAACATAAATACTTGTGGTTATATATGTTTTACAATGACCAGATTTCAGCATACTGAGGGGTATGTAGAGTATGATTATGTATCCATAGGCAGTAAGAAGATAAAAATAGGATAGGTAGTAGATTAATCTGGGTTAGTGCAGGGGCATAACCAGAGTGATTTTAGGTGACTTTTGAGTTTTTGCTTAAAGAGTGACAGTGAAGGTAGTAGTGTTAGGTCAGTAGGTAGAAGGTCCAGTGTTTCCCAGCAGTATTGGAGAATAGGCTGTCGCCTGACAAGTTATTGGACTTACTTATGCTAGCATGTAGTTTGCTCGAAGAGCGTAGGGAATTTAGATTATTATAAGGGGTAATGAGGTTAGCAAGTATTGGAGTATTATTTGGTTGGTAAAAGATTTTATGACCAATGGTGAGTTGGGAATAAGTTAGCACGTTAGGGAGTTCAAGCCAGTCTAGCTGCTTTAAATTCAGACAGTGGTGTGTTCGAAATGCATTTCCAGTGGCAAATCTGGCAATATTGTTATAGGAGTTAGACCGTTTGAGAAGATTATTTTTCTTTAGATTAGTATAAATAGGAGAAGCATAGAGAAGAGTTGAGACTAAGTGAGAGTGGGCAATAGTGGTTCTAGCTATGGGAGTTAAGAAGGGTTTGATTCGATATAAGGAACCCATTTTTCTGTTCACTGTTTGAATGGTGTTATTTATATGGTTATCGAAGTTGAGGTTGTCATTTGTAACTCCTAATAGTTTGGTAGTAGGATCGGGAAAGATGAGGGTACCATTGTTAGATTTAATAGAGAAGTTTATGGGAGAGGACCTTTTGGTAGGTGTGAAGAGTAGAAGCTTGTTTTTTTTTTGATACCTGTGTATATAAAGTCATTTAGATGTATATCTGCCTATCAACCAGATAACCCTGTGGAAAGTCCCCTTGCAGGAACCTTTGGTGTAGGTCATTCATACCAAATGCATGAACTGAATTATATAACTGCCTGAGCCACAGATAGATATATTGTATGTAATGCTCTGGATATTGCAGACCACCTAGCAGCTTAAGAAGTCAAAGCCCTTCCTGTTATTGTATTTATTTATTTATTTATTGACATTTGATTACTGTGAAAGTCTGACTGAGTAGGAGCCCGTATTTGACAGAGGCCAGGGGGAAAAAGCTGCAAAGTATTACAAAGCATTTTTAGAACAACAATAATACAAAAAACAACTACAGTTTAAATAATTATACCAAATTAGACATGATATGAAAACATTGGTTAAAATCAATGCAAGTTTTATGACAATGATTTAATATTTAGAAATAGCAAGTTTATAGACAAATTAAAGGTAATTAATATTATACAAACAGGAACTGCAATATGAAGTGAGAGAAACACAGGCTTATGGCATATTAAGAGATAAAGTCATTGGAGAGAAATTGATAGAAGTAAGGAAGTGAGTGAGGAACGGAGAGTAAGGAGGTGTAAGGTATGAATAGGCACATGTTCACATTTAAGGATATAGTTTATCCTGTTATTGAGCAAAAACTGAGACAGCTTTTGGCTAGGAAGTCTTTCAGAATGGTTTTGAAGGATGGTAGGGAGGGCTTTAGCAACATGGTACAAGTTTTCAGACAATGTACAACTTTTGATAGGTTTGTGGACAGAAAAGAGGTTTTGGTAACTGGATCATAATAAATGGTGGGGAACATAGTTGTATCAAATGTGCTAGACAAGTGGATGGATGCTGGATAATTTTATAGGTGGTAAGAAGATGTGTATATGTTAGTTGATCGTGTAGTTCTAACCAAAAAATGTAGACTTTTTAGTGCTATACATTGCTGCAAATTTAGCAGCTTTGTTATTTCATTGTTCAAGTTTTGATTTTTGTGATGCCTGGAGGTTAGTAAGGATGGAAGTACCATAAAGAAGTGAGGGGGCGAGATAAGTAGTGGCAAGTGTAGGTTTAGTTGTGTTGGTGAGAAACTTTTTGGCTCTATAAACCATCCCTAGTTTTTGATGAGTTCTTATGCAATTTTGTATATGCAGGTCAAATTTAAGTTTATTATCCATTATCATCCCTAATAATTTGCTATGGGAATTGACTTCAATTGTTGTATTATCAAAAGAGAGGACTTTAAATTTTGTTTTTTCATGAGAGAGGTATTTGGGGTCAAAAAGTAGTAGTTTTTTTTTTTTAGAGTTGAGCATGAATTGTGAGTTACAAAGCCATGTTTCAGTGGTTATTAAAGCATCCCGACTAATTTTTTGGAGGTGTGCCATGTTGTCAGATGTGCAAATGAATGTGGAGTCATCTGTGCACTGTATTAGGGAGGCCTATTGTGTAGATGTGTGAAGGGTATTAGTGAGAATGTTAAAGAGGAGGGGACCAAGGATAGAGTCTTATGGTGCACTGGTGGTGACTAGGAGATGTGGAAAGAAGGTGAAGTGCCATTTTAATGACAGATACCTATTTTACAAGTAGCTTTTGGACCATAGAAGGGCGGGTTGAGAGAGATCTAAGAAGAACATTTGAAGTAGAAGTTTGCTGTGACAAACTATGTTGAAGGCTTTACACAATGCTAAAAATAACGAGGAGACTAGTTTGCTGTTGTCTCTAGCTTTAGTGACAGTATCTATATAGGTTAGAAGTGCAGTGTTAGTACTATGGAAAGGACAGAAGCCATGTTGTATGGAGGACAGGAGTTCTTTCTGCAGGAGATAGATTAGCAATTTTTGAATACATTTTTCAAGTATTTTGGAGAAAGGGGATAAGATTGCTATAGGTCAAAGTTAATAATGTCTGTTAAATTTCTGCATTTCTGCAAAGGGATAATGTGTGGCTTTTTCCAGAAAGATGAAATGTGTGGCTCCTGAACTGACTTATTTATAAGGATTGAGACATGATAGGCAATATTATCAGTTGCTATTTTAAGGTACTCACTTGGAAGGTCTTTAGCTGAAGTAAAGCATGGTTTGAGTTCCTTTAAGAATAAAGTAGTTTTATACAGGACTATAGCACAGATTTGAAGATGAAAGTGGATGTGATGAAACGTGGCTGTTGGGCAGTGTTAAGATTAGATGTTGGGGACTCTTTGGTTAGAGATGTTGTACTGTTTACAAAACGAGAATTGAACTGTAATGAATTTTCAAGTGGTGAGTTATTGGGAAAGGGGTTAGGTTTGAATTTTTGGCTGAGATGCAAGATTTCTTTAATGACTGTCCAGAAGTTTTTAGGGTTGTTTTTACTGTTATTCTGAAAGTTATTATTGTATAGTTTTTCTGCCTTCATTTATTTTTTTAGTACAACTGTGAAGCATTCTGAACTTTTCATGATATTGTGGTGTTTTATATTTTTGACATACTTTACAAGTTTTTTTTCTATCCTGTATTAACATTCTACTCTTTTTGGAGAGCCTAACTTAGACTCTTCCTTCTATGAGGTGCAAGGCAATTTAGGATATTCAGGAAAGTTGTACTGAAATCATTTACATAATCATCTAAGGGGAGCATTTTAAGATATTTCAGTTAATAAATGATAGGGTAGTAATAATAGTAATAAATATTTCTGTGTTAAACTTGGAAAGTTACAATTTTTTTATAAACATGCTGTTTAAGTGGAGATGTCTGGCTTAATTTCTCCAAGTTTTGACTCCTTGTGTAGTTCATACAGAGTTACATGTACTGGTAGCACATCTAAATATAACTGTAAACCTTTTTACGTGACCTATTGCTCCTACTTCTTTTGGAACTGTCTAGGTAGACTTCTTCCACATTCCCCTAATTTTGTTGGGAAATCTTGGTATTTTATGACTTTGCATCTCTCTGTATTTAAGACAGTGTAGTCGCTGGGGTCTATATTATGAGATCGAAAAGACTGGAGAGTGAATGGCTTAAACATCGAAAATTATGTACCTTGAAATCACTATTGTGGGAGGCTACATCCCCCCACACCCCCCACTAATTATATACACCAACTCCAAGATCGCACTATAGTGAGGAAAGGGCAAATTTTCCGATCTTCACTGTGCAGTGATCTCAAAAAAAAAAACACATCAATGAACGGCATTTCTGATGTTAAAGCCATTCACTCTTCAGTCTGTTTGATTTCGTGATAGGAACCCTAATCACTGGGTGTAGCAATTTCAATGAACAATGCTCCCTTTATCTTCTTTTCATGGACTAGTATATCTAGATTTCTCATATCTATTTTTTGAAGTGTTGGTAATGGGTGATCCCATATGATATAAACTTCATCATTCTCTATAATGCTTTGTGGCTCATGTTTGCAATGCTTCTTAGCTACTTCAGTATTGTAATGTTTACACAATCCTGAATGCAACAGTCTTGCCACATATTTATGTCTTTCAGTATAATGCCATTAGTGTAACATACTCAGAAACAAGATGTGCGACTGTTTTCAGTTATGTTTTACAAAACCTGCATCTGTTTGTTTCTACCACATGTTCAATGGACTCTGTAAACCCATATGTATGTAGTCCACTATCATGGGCCACCAAAATTAACCTTTCATCCTTTGGTTTAAATCCATCTCTCTTTAACCATTTGTGCATAAGATCCTGATCAACATGAGGCTATTCCAGAATTTACTGTACTTGCAACTATATTTATGTCTTTTTCACATTTCCTGCCTTCTCATCTGATCCTTCCCTTATATTCTTTCTTTATTTTGTTTGTTGGCATATTCAGTTGCTATTTTTATCTACTTCTGGTTTGATTTCCATTAGCGCTTGACATTGATATGCTTCTGCTAAACTAAGCAGGGAAGCCATCTTAGAGTTGTTCTCCTATGTTTGGATCTGGTGAAATCAGCAGATATGGATGCAGTCCTATGACTGCAGATCTACACATGTAATCAATTTGGAGGAAGCCCATACCTCATTCAGAATAAGGAATATATAACATTGGTATACACTGATTTTTATATATCATTTGATAAGTGTGAAGCATTTTTCTTGTTTAACTGTCCAACTGTCCAAATTATCCATTTCCTTTTGGGGCCAGTCAGTCACCCTGAAAGTGTAAGTTAGAAGAAGAAGATCAAATTCATTTATAGCTTAGACTTTGTTTCTAAATATTAGGGCTGTTTTCAGTATTCATTTCTGGATCATAGGATCATAGGAGGTTCTAGGCTAATGGCTCTGAGGCACTTACAAGCCTAGCCAAGAGTTTATCCCCCAAAAAAGAAACTTCAGCCAGAACATGTCACCCCTGTCAATGAGGGACACAGGTGGAGCCCCTGGGACAAATTTGTTGTTTCCCATTCACTCATCAAGGTTGAGCTTGAAGAGGGTCAGCAAGGTACTCTGTTTGATGTGTATTGGAAGTCTATTCCAGAGACGGGACAGCCTCTGGGAGATAAACCTGTCTCTCTAGCAGGTTTTGTGGATGTTGCATATTATATTTATGCCTTTCGAGCAGGTAATGCGTGAGGAGTTAGATTTACAGATATGGAGCATCTCAGGGTCGAGTAGATGAGACACAGATCACCTCTGAGCAATCTGTATGATACCAAGTAGACTGATAGTGATTTGAGCCTGTCCTCATAGGACAGGTGTTGGAGGCCATGGATTCTCTTTGTGAGGTATTTCTGTGGCCTTTCCAGTTGGGGCAGGTGTTTGGAGAGGTACATACGAAATGGGCATTATACTCAGTTATAAACTCCTTTTTTCTGGATGTAATCCCTTTACTTATGAGATGAACCAAGTAAAAGGCTTTTCTGACCACTGCCACTACATGATGGTTGAATGTGAGATTGTTGTCAACAAAGTCTGTGGTAGGTCTCTTACCACAGGTTGCACGCTTAAAGGGTTGCAGTTGATGTGGTAATCACTATTTATTTATTTATTTAAGTTTGATGACCGGGGAAGTCCACTGGGCCAAGAAGAGCCCATTTTCAGTGGAGGCCCATGGAGAAAAGCTCCACAATAATTGCAAGTTACATTTCACATGTTACAAAAGGACATAGTTCATACAGCTAATTAAACATTTACAGATAAGTTCCATTATATTTGCAACTGGCTTGTCACAATGTTACAAAAATGAAAAGACGTAATTCAATACAGAAATTTCAACATTTACATAAAGTGAATATTTTTGTTATAAACTCAATTGTAGGTTTAACATTTCAAAATATATAGCTACTAGTCATTAGTAGCTTAGGAAAATATTATACATGGAGAGGGTAATAGTATATTAGGGACTGGAGAGTATAGTACAATAGATTTTAGAGAGAAAATACATTTTTAGTAGGGGAGGGATTGTTTTCAGTGGGATGAAATAATAGTAGAGGTAGTTGGATGAGTCAGTGTAAGGTGGAATGCAGGGGTTAAGTTGGAGCGTGGCAAGGGCATTCCCATTTGGAAGAAAGATGAGAGAGTAGCTGAGATTTGAAATTTGTATGGTTAGGTAGGTTACGTAGGTGTGTGGAGAGAGAGTTACACTGTTTAGCTAAGGAGTGGAACAGCAGTAGATGGCCAGGAGGTCATGCAGGTTTGTGGACCTGAAGGAAATTTTGTTTTTTGGTTCTGAGTGAGCGGTTGGGAATGTAAGGTTTTAAGGAAGTAGTGAGAGCTGGGCAGTTGGCAGGTTTAAAGATGAGCTTGTGGGCAATGGTGAATTGTAGGTAACTGAGGTAGTTGGATAGTTCAAGCCAGTTGAGGATGAGGAGGGAGTGGCAGTGGTGGGATGAGTTTTTTGAATTGGTTGCAAATTTGGAGATCTTGTGGTAGCAGGATTCAAGTTTGGACCAAAGACCAAGATGGAGATAGTGAAAAGAGGGGCAACATACATAAGGGAGGGGGGTAGAAAGGTGGATGCAAGAGTTTGATGGGTAGAGGGGCTTTGGAAGCGCCTGTGCCTGTAGAGTAGACATAACTTTTGGTGGATTTTCTTGATTGTGGAGTGGATGTGGGTATCAAATTTTAGTTCTTCATCAATAATGATGCCAAGAAGCTTGGTGTTGGGAACATTTTCAAGGAGGGTGTTGTTTTGGCTCTGTATGGTGAATGTGGATTTGTCAATGGAGTTTTTGGTAGGGGAAAAAAACATTAGTTTGGTTTTATTTGCATTTAGTACCAGATGGTTAGACTGCATCCAAGTTTCTGTTTTAGAGAAGGCTAGTTGGGTTTTTGCTAGGAGCTCGGAAGTGGAGAAGGCTGAGCAGATGATTGTTGAGTCATCTGCATATTGGATGATAGATGAGTTGTTAATGAATAGGGTGAAGAGAAGAGGGCCAAGAACAGAAGCTTGTGGGACACCTGTGGGTGTGGGAAGGAAGGGAGAGGTTGAAATTTTCCATTGGACATCTTGTTAGTGGTTGGACAAGTAGCTGGAAAACCAAGCAATGGTGGTGGGAGAGAGGTGTAGGGTGTTGAGTTGGGATATAAATAAGGTGTGTGAGATCGTGTCAAAGGCATTTGACAAATCTAGGAATAGTGTGGATATGAACCTGCGTGAGTCACATTCAAGGATTATGGTTTCAAGAAAGGAAAGAAGGGCAGTCATGGTGCTGTGGCCAGGGGGGGGAGCTGTGTTGGGTAGGGGAGAGGAGATTGTTTAATGTTAGGTGTGCCATGAGTTGTGCTTGTATTATTTTCTCTAGAATTTTAGAAAGAGGGGAAAGGATGGCAATAGACCTGAAGTTGGTGGTATCAGTATTTTTGTCACCTTTGTGGAGGAGGATGATGTAAGCATGGCGCCAGATAGAAGGGACGTATGATTCTTGTATGGATCTATTTATAAGAACAGAGATGAGATAGGTAATGCTGTCTGCAGATTGTTTGAGGAAGGTGGGTGGAAAGTTGGGTGCATTTGTGACAGGGTTTGAGTTTGAGGAGAAATATTTTTATAGTGCTTGTGGGGATGGGCTTGAGGCAGAAGGATGTGGAGGAAGTTTGATGATTGGGATGGTGGTTGGGGCAGGAGGGGGTGGGAAGGAGGCTGATCATTTAGCTATGCAGTTTATGAAGAATAAGTTGAACTGACTGGCTATTTCAAGGTTGGAGAGATTGAGGTCTGGGCAGGGATTTTCTTTGTTGCCAGGATGCAGCATGGATGAGATGGAGTCCCAGATTTTTTTGGAATTTGTTGAGTGCAAGGACTGGAGTTTGGAGTACTAGGCTTTGCGGTCTTTAATTATTAGTTTTTTTGTGGAGTTTCATAGTTGCTTATACTCTAGGAGGGTGGTAGGGTTTTTATGTTTTTGATATTGTTTCCATTTTGTGTCCCTTTGGTGCAAGGCTAGTTTAGTATCTTTTCATAACCATGGGCAGGGATTGGTTTTGATGTATTTGGTTCAAGGGGGGGCTTGCTGATTTTGAAGAGTTAGGAATGAGTGGTTAAAGTAGGAAATGGCATCATCTAGAGGAAGGGTTTTTAGAGGAACCAGTCAGTATGCTTTAAGCATTTGGAGAAAGTTAGAGGGTTGAAAGAGGAGAGGTTGCGGGTTTGGATGTAGTGGTGTTTATGCAGTGGAGATGGAAGATGGTTGGCGAAGGCTGGTAGGTGATTACTGAGATGATCAGGTAATGGTCTGGCTTTGGTGATAAGGTTTGGGTGAGTTGTTAGGCTCCAGTCAATGAAGGTACCAGAGGTACCATCTTTATTTGGTCTGGTTGGAGATTGTAGTAGTTGGGAGAAGTTGTGCAGGTTGATTGTGTGGGATGGGGCTTCAGAGTTAATAGTATTCCAGTTGATGTTGGTATCACCAAGTATATAGGTTTCATTTTTTTATATTGGAGGAGAACCGGGACAGGATGTTTTCAAGAGTTTTGATATTATCACCAGGAGATAGAGAGCAGCAATAAATATGGACTTGTGGTTGTTTATTTTTTGTAAACCTATTATAATTTCAGTGTTAGCAAAGGTTGGCATTTTATTGGAGTAAGGGGTTATGGCATATGAGGTGGGGTAGATTATTGTTACTCCATCTCCTTTTTTGTGGGCTCTGTCATTGTGAGAATGATTTGGAAACCTGGTGGTAGTATTTAGACATCTTTTATATAGGTTTTCAGCCAGGTTTCAGAAAAGACGGTAATGTCAGAGTGTTTATGGGAGAGCCAGGCAAGGAGATTAGGGATTTTGTTTTTTAGGTTTTGTGCATTAATTGTTGTAAGACAAATGGACTTTGAGTTTGTGGGTTGAGTGGAAGGTTTGGTGAGATTGATGTTAGAGATGGGTCCAGGGTTGCGGTGAATGTCGCTGGCTAGTGAGAGAGAGATGTGGTGGAGTAGAAGAGTGCGGCAGTGTGTTGGGCAAGGATAGCTCAGGTTGTGTGAGAGTAGTGATTTTCTGGTACCACATTTAAGAGGTTAGTACAAGGGGGGGTTGTGTTAGGAGCAGTTTTGGTTTGAAGAAATAGATTGGGTTAGAGGTAAAGAGTTCATGTGAGATGGATGAGTAGGATGGGAAGTGAGGTTGATGGTAAGATAAAGTGGAGTGTGTGCGAGAGTTATGACAAGGGTTGGGAAAAAGTGTGAGATAGGTAAGAGAAGAGAGAGATTAGTAGGGCAAATGGGGTTATAGGGAGAGATATGTAGAGCATTGAAGGAGGGGTGAATGTTTGGGGTGATGCAGATCTACAGGTGGGTGGGGTTTGGCTTAGGTGTGTTGTGATTAGAGAGGTGTTGGGTGGGGAGAAGTCAGGGGATGTATACAAGTATAGGTAGTGGGGGCGGGTGGAATTTGGGGGCAGGGTAGGGGAGCGGAGTGAGCCCAAAGGGTGAACGGAGCAGGTTATACCTTCTGGGAGGAGCAGCAGTCGCCAAACAGAAAACAATCAGTGAGAAGGTTAGCAACTACAGAAATAGGGCAGCCTATTGTTTTGGTTTGAATGTTACCTTTCTGATTGTTTTTATTATTTATGCACCAATGGGGAGCTGCAGTTCACTGAAAAGTAGGAAAATAGTGTAGTTATGCCAGGGGTTTTAGAAAGGGACATATAGTAAATGAACACTACTGAAGGATACCCGTGGGACAGACAGAAACAGATTGTAGTCAGGCAGATGTTTTTAGTATTTAAAGATGGCTCTGCAGTTCAGGGGATGAATAAGTAAACTCTCAAGAGGAAGAGGGAGGGAATAGACAGGATTGAGAGGGCTGGGAAGCTTACAGTAAGATTATGTTGGGAGACCAAGAGAAGGGGGGCTATTGACCAGGACTTGGAGAAAGCTGTGAGAAGAGAAAAACAATCAACTAGTTACCCCAGGTCAGCACCTAAAGGTATCTGTTTATCTGTGTGAATTCAAAAGCAGATTTATTAGAGCCTCAGGGAAGTAGAATATAAAATAAATGTAAAGCTTTGGGAAACTGTATATATTTGTTACAATAAATGGGAGAATAAAATATAAGAATATAAAAGAAATGTGATATACAAGATAAACAAGTACAAATATGACTCTGTCATTGTCCATGTTGGTGTGAATGACCTGAGCTATACCTCCCTGGACTACATGAACAGAGACATGGAAGAGCTCTCTTATCACGTAGCCCAGGTCTTTATGACCCTGACCCTGAGTAGCATCCTGCCCTCACCAAGAATGATACCACGGTATAGAGAAAAATTATCAATTTCAACAACTGGCTAAGCTTCTGGTGTCATTCAAAGGGGATCCAGAGTCTGTCAGCCTGGGATGACATGCTCGACAAGCCACGCTGCTTTGTTAGGGACGGTTTGCACCTGTCACCCTTAGGCTTTCGAATACTGGCCAAGGCTCTTGCTAGCCCCATAGTGCCTGTTTTAGGCAAGGCTCAAAAGACAAACCCACCACCATAAATAGCACAAGTAACAAACAACTGAGGGCAATGCTACTCAATGCCAGAAGTCTAAACCTCAAAATGCACTCACTCAAGGCACTCCTCAGTATGGAGAAAATCGATATATGTGCAGTAACAGAAACGTGGTTTAAGGCTCCAGAGAGCACCCCAGCACTACCAGGCTACAACTCATACCATACATTTCAGCCACAAAACCCGGACCGAAATACAAAAGGCTGGGGCGTATCCATATTCATCAAGGATACCCAATCCTCCAGGTTAGTGGCACAGCACAATGCTTCAGAGATCATCCATGTGCAACTAACAATGGGCAAAACTGCTATTCAAATTATAGCTTGCTAAAGATCACTCACCATGTCCCAGGACCCCCACTCTGCATTCCTGGAAACACTGGGAAACATAAAGGTACTAACAAACACCCTGATATTGGGTGATTTCAATTACCCAAACATTAACTAGGAAAACTACTCAAGTACAAACTCCCTTGCCCAACATTTCCTAGAATTAATAAACTCAAATGCCCTGGATCAACTGGTAAACAGCCCCACCAGAGGTGACAACATATTGGACCTGTTCATCACCAACATGGGTGACCGGTGTTCCACACCAGAGGTCAACCCCTCACTGGTTAGATCTGACCATAAACTAATCACTTTGGATATCCACATTCTGCCACCACCCCGGTCAAAGAAACTACTGTGAAAAAATTTTCAAAAGCAAATTTCACGTTACTTAAGACCGAGGTGGGAAGTTTCAAAGCCCCCATGCTAAAGGATAATGCTGTCCAAGCTGCAAAATCCTTTACTAATGTACTCTACAGGTAGCTACAAGAATGCATGGCTTCTGCTATCCCAAACAAAACCAAGACTTACTCCTCCAAGAAAAGGAAACCAGTCTGGTGGACCCCTGCCATAAACACGCTATACAATAGAAGGAGGAAACTAGTACAGAAAATAGTAAAATCCCAAGAAGGGAAGACATCCCTGATCAGTATCAGCAAGAAACTACATTCCTTCATAACATCATCCAAGGCTAGCTTTGAAAGAAAAATTGCCATGGACTCCAAAGATAACCACAAGGCATTCTTTAGCTATGTCAAGAATGTAAGTGGCAATTCATAGATCTGCTCGGAGTTAGTGCAGAATGGCAAAAAATACACTGAACTGACCGATATAGCCAACATCCTGGTAGACAGGTTCAGTGCAAACTTCACACCCCTCTCACCACCAAAAGGGCCCATAACTATACCAGAAGAATGTAGTGCCCCTGAAATCACAGACACTCAGATTAAAACAGCCCTCCCCAAAGCCAAGAACACAGCATAAATGGGACCGGATGGTGTCCCAGGCTGCATCCTACACGAGTTCAAAGATGAACTAACCCCTCACCTAAACACACTGTTTAAACTCAGTCTCTCCACAGGCTACATGCCCACAGAGTGGCGCACAGCAACGGTTATTCCACTCCACAAAGGCGGTGTCACAGTGGACCCTGGGAACTATCACCCTATAAGCCTGACTACCTTGGTCTGCAAAGCTATGGAGTGCATTATCATGGATCTCATTAACAGAGACATTGGAAACCTCCAAACACTGGACCCTACCCAGTTCAGCTTTGTTAAGGGCAGATCATGCCTCCTAAACCTGGTGCATTTCTTTGAGACAGTTACCAAGGCTATAGACAAGGGAAAGGTGGTGCACACAGTCTACCTAGACCTTGCAAAGGCCTTCGACACCATTCCCCACTCAGGTATTATAGACAAGCTCACCAGCCTGAACATAAACCCCTACATCATGAGATGGGTTACCAACTGGCTCACGGACAGAACCCACATGGTAAGAGTTGCGGGAGCAAGGTCTGACTCTAAACTGGTTACAAGTGGCATTTCCCAGGGCTCAGTCCTAGGACCCATCCTGTTTGGCATATACTTCTCAGAGGTACAGGCAAGCACAGGAGGACTATGGTTGACCAAGTTCACAGACAACTGCAAACTAGGGGCTATAATTAACTCTCTTTCTGACAGAGATATCCTCCAAAAGGGTCTCACTGAGACAGATATCTGGTGTCAAAACCATGGCCTCAAACTAAATGCCAAAAAGTGCATAGTCATCCCCTTTGGAAAAAACAAAGTACCCACAAACTACCACATAGGTGGTAGCCCCCTAAATATGGAAGACGTAATAAGGGATCTGGGGACCCAAGTAGATAGTAACCTCTCCTTTGATAATCACATTGCCAAAGTGGTTAGAAAATCCTTCTATGTGTCCCACCTAATCACAAAAGGGTTTGCATCCAGATCGAAAGAGGTAATTGGGCCCCTCTATGTGTCACTCATCAGACCCAACATAGAGTACAATAGCCCATTTGGGATGTACCTTACAAGACACCTGCAACAACTGGAAAGACCACAGAGGTACCTCACCAAGAGGATTACTGGCCTCAAGCAGATGTCCTATGCAGCTCGACTGAAGAAACTCCAGCTGTACTCGGTTGCATACCACCTAGGTGATCTCTGCCTGACATACAAGGCCATACCCAACCCAGAATTGATGGACATGCTCCACCTAAAGAAAACAATATCCACTCGAGCCACACGGTCCAGGGATCTAAACCTCACCACAACAATAAATAGGACATGCTGGAGGGATAGATTCCTGTCCCAGAGACTTCCCATGCTCTGGAACAAGATTCCAGTCTACATTAGTCAGAGCTCCTCGCTAACCCTCTTCAAGAGAAACCTTGACGAGTGGATGGGAGACAGAAAGTTTACCCCAGGGATCACTTCAATAGCTCTGCTGGACAGAGGCACAGGGAACTAATCTAAGGGGGGCAGGGAAAGCCAACACATTCCGGCCAGGCTTATAAATGCCTTTGGGCAGATAGCCTAGTACCTACCTATGAGCCTATGAACCTATAAGAATATAAAATAAATGCAAAGCTTTGGAAAAATGTATATATTTGTTACAGTAAATGGAAGGAAACATGGGGGGGGGGTCCAGTAGTGTGCACAACAGAAAAATTAGTAGGAGTATCACAGAGAGAAGATTATAATAGACCTACACAGCTCACAGTATGTTGATAAAAGTAGAACTTGCAGTGGCAGTAGGGGCCATGTTTTTGCCGAGTGGTATGGTAGTACATTGTTTTGCATTTAACTTAAGGCCATGACTTTGGCACCAGCCATTTGTTGCTGTGAGACCCTCTTGCAGTATGTTAATATCATTTGGGGAGTCAATGACAGCACCCAACTTACAGTCATCCACAAACTTGGTCAACCACAGGCCTTTTGTCTTTGCCTGGACCTCTGAGAAGTAAATGCCAAACAGTAGGGGTCCCAGGACAGATCCCTGGGGAACACCACTAGTGACAGGTCTGCTGTCTTAGGGAGAGGCACCTGTTTTGACCTTGTGGGACCTATCAGTGAGCCAGTTGCCCCCCCCACCTGATGAGATATGGATTTATGCCAAGTTGTGTTAGCTTTTTGATTATGCCTGAGTGGGGGATTGTGTCAAAGGCCTTGGCCAAGTCAAGGTAAGCTGTATGTACTGGCTTCCTCATCCAGGGCCTTGGTTATAGTCTCAAAGAAGTCAACAAGGCTCAACAGGCAAGATCTGCCGTTGACATATCTGAACTGGGTGGGGACAAATGCTTGGAGATTGCCTATGTCCTCATTTATGAGATCCATAGTAATACGATCTATAGCTTTCCAGATCAGACTTGTCAAGCTAATGGGGTGATAGTTTCCAGGGTCAGTAGTGGCACCACCTTTGTGCAAAGGGATGACAATGGCAGTTCATCACTCTGCTGGAATGAAGCCTGTACTTAGGCTGTGGTTGAGCAGGGTGCTCAATGGCAAAGCTAGTTCTTGCTGGAGATGGTGCAAATCCAGCCTGGGATACTATCAGGTCCTGTGGAAGCTGTGTTCTTTGCCTTGGATAGGGCCTTTAACACTTGATCTCTGGAGATGTGAGGTGCAGAACAAGTATTGGGGATGTTGAATGGGCCTTTGGGGGGGTCAGAGTGGTGATGTTTGTGCTGAACCTATCTGCTAGCAGGTTGGCTAAGTCAACAGGATCAGTGCAAGTGGTACCATTAAGTACTAATTCAGAACAAACCTGGGCTTTGCCATGGAGGTTCCTTACGTAACTGAAGAAGGCTTTGTGGTTTCCCTTTGTTTCGGAGGCTAGTTTTGATTCATAGTTGGCTTTGCAGGTTTTCACTAGTAATCTAATTTTTTTGTTTAGGCTAAGGATGGAGTTTTTCCAATTTGGAATTTGTTCCTTTTTACCCTTGGACATCAGTTTCTTCCTTTTGTTGTAAAGCCTGTTTATAGTGGATGTCCACCAGACAGGTTTATGTTTCCTTGAGGAGCAGGTTTTAGTTCTGTTGGGTATGGCTTAGCCTAAGCAGTTGTATACTACACTGGCATACTGTTCAGCATAGTTGTCTGCATCCTCTGAGGGGAGGCAATGGTGCGAAGTTACTGATACCCTCCCTTAGGAGGTCATAGTCAGCTATTGAGAAGTTTTTTAGCCTGATTATGGTTGTAGGAGAGGGTTGAGTGGAATAGAAACTTTGAATGAGACAGACTGATGATCTGACCTCAACAGGGAAGAACATACTGTGGGAGTGGTGCAGCAGTCACCATGTTGGTGAGAACCAAGTCCAGAATGTTATTGCCCCTTGTGGGGGATGAGATGAGCTGGTCTAGTGCTTTAGAATTTATGAAGTCAATGATTCATCGAGTGAGTGCATTAGTGCAGGAATAGTTCACCCAGTCTATGGTGGGGTAGTTGAAGTCACCAAGGATCAGGTTGTTAGGGGGTACATTGATGGAGTCAAGTAGGTTCAGGTAGGAGGAGTGGATGTCCTGAGTCAAGGGGGGTCTATAGCTGGCTATAACTTGGATGGGTGTCTTACCAAATGTCAGTTGCACCTGGAGTAGTTCCAGTGCATCACGCTGGTAAACCAGTCTAGAGGTGTGCATCCTTAATGAAGATAGAGACTCCACCACCCTTAGCCTTCCCACCCTCATTTTGGGGTCACAATGTGCAGAATGAGGTGTATATATCCTGGTAAGACAGGATGCTCTCTGCAGCTCTGAACCAAGTTTCCTTGACCGCACAGACATCAGCATTTTCCAGTGAGAGGCAAGCCTGCAGTGAGTGCATTTTCACTTAAAGGCTCCTAGCATTAAGCAGCATGACCTTCAATTTGCTTTTTGACAGATCTTTTATGTTGGAAGATTTGTGTTTTGGACATTGCCTAAAAAATGCACAATGGGGGAGGCAGGAGCCCTGGCTAGGATCCGGAATCCCAGAGGTAACAGGTCGAGGCCATCTCTGGCAAAGCATTGAGGCCTGTCAACCATGTCATCTCAGGCAGGCAGATATTAGATCCCCTTGGAATGACACCAGAAATTAACCAATTGTTGAAGTCAATTTTTGTTTTGTTGGTATTGTGGTATTGTTCTTGGTGAAGGTACGATGCCGCTTAGGGCTAGAGTCATACCTGCCTGAGATACATACTCTGAGAGCTCAATCATGTCTCTTTTCATATAGTCTAGGAAGGCACATCTCAAATCATTCACACCAACATGAACAATGACAAAGTCATATTTGTACCTGTTGTGGAGAGACTTAAGTGCGTGTGTGATGTGGTAGATTTTGGCACCTGACAGACAACTGTCCGTGACCTTCTCCTTGTCAAGCTTGGTGAAGGGGACATTGGTGTGTCTTACAATTGATTCTCCAGTGACTAGTATATTTGGTTTATTGTTATGCCTTTTGGGCTGCTGTGTTAGTTTATTGTTATGCCATTTGGGCTGTGTTTGTGAGACACTGGTGTGTTCACTGCTCTGTGTGATGTGTTTGGTGTTGTGTGTGAAATGTTTATGAGTGTGGTTTGGAGGTCTCTGATGTTTAGGTAAGTTTTTATTGGGGACCTCTGCATAGGTCGGTGTGTGCTGTGCTTGGATATGTGATGTGATTGGTGTGGTGTTTGTGCTGGCAATCTCCTCTTTGTCAGGAGTACTGACTGTGGAACGAGAGAGCATGGTTCCAGGTTACTGATGTAGATGCATTTCTTGCAAGTAGAAGAATTATGTGTTAGGAGAAGAGGGCTGTCTGTGAACATGAGGCAGATGCTACACTGTCTCAGTATGCCCATGTCGACCAGTCTGGCAGGAGAAACTGATGGAAATTGTCCAGACATAGTGCTCTGAATACTTGGGTGGACTTATGGAGAGAGGGTTTTGATAAGGGTTTGTCCATAAAAGTGTAAACTACAAAACCTTCTTAAATGTAAAGTAACTGGGCCTCAAGCCCAAGTGCTAAAACCAAAACTAAGATGCTTAGAATAACAGATAAATTTAATCAGGATACTAACAAGCAGTAATAAATGCAGCAGAATAAAAGCACTTGAAAACTTAAGAGCATGCGGCAAAGCAAAATAAGGTAATAAAGTAGGAAGAACACAATTACAGTAAAAGCAGCTGAGTAAAGTGTAATTTCTTTTGTTAAGTGGAGAGGGAGGAAGCAGAAAATAATTCAAGATTAAGAAACTAAGAGGGGGTTGGCCTTCCCAAATGCTCTCTCTGTACACAGTAGACTAAGCTGATGAGATGGGACTGGGTGGAGTGCCCAAAATCAAAGAAGCAAGGGGGTAGTCATTCCCAAATGATCTCTCTGTACTCAGTTGAGTGAGCAAATGAGATGGGACTGGGAGGAGTGTCCATATTTACAACAGGGGATGACACTTCCAAAGCCACCAAGTTTAAGACTACAACAACACTTGGGCAGGAGGGTGGGAAAAACAAATGAAATGCAGACAGAGACCAGCAAAATTCAATGAAGCAAATAAAAAAATGCAGTACTATTTGGTTAACTATCACTGAAACAGATCAAGTGCAAAAAAGAACACATATCAGCTTGGTATATCCAGATGGTTATAGAATCAACCACAGCCAGCTAATGAGCTTTGCAAATGAGCACAATTTCACAGAAATGTGACTCTTTATCGCAGTAACATAAAAGAAAAGAGACCATCAGACAATCAGATAAATACAGAGAGGTGTTGACCAGTAGCTTACACCTTGGGTGGGCTGACTTCAGAGAATGTAAAGAAACCCCCACTGTGAAATCAGCTGGCTTAGAGCTCAAGTGGTGAACTAACTCTGAGAAACAAAATGCAGACAGAGACCAGCAAAATTCAATGAAGTAAATAAAAAAATGCAATACAGTTTTGTGAACTATTACTGAAACAGATCAAGTGCAAAAAATATACTTATATCAGCTTGGTATATCCAGATGGTCATAGAATCAACCACAGCCAGCTAATCAGCTCTGCAACTGAGCATCTTATTAAAATATTCCTTACTGAGTTTTGTTCACACTTGTTCATGTTTTATTGTTGACCCTTCATAAATTCCCAAATATTTATACACTCCCTCCTGCTCAGGTTCCTTTGTATGATATTCCTGTCCCAGACTAATATTTTCTTGGTGTTGCAACTTTCCTGCTTTAAATGTTGCTTTTGCACATTTATCAAGACCAAATTATATACTGCAGTGGTGGTGCTGCGGTAGCATTGTCGCCTCACAGTAAGACGTTGTCCTGTTCGATTCTCAGCTAAAGCGTCTTCTGTGTGAAGACATGCATGAATGGGCGTACCTTCATTGAAGGTTGTGCGTCAGGGCTGGCAGCTCGGTACGTAAAAATCTACTGCCAATCATTAGCGGACTGGAGTTCCCTGTGGCGACCCCTAACCTGGAAAAGCCGAAAGATACAACAAAAACATCAAGACCAAATTAGAGCCTTGTATCATCTGGAAAGTTTTAGCCACTTACAATTGTGTTTTCAGTTCCTCATCTGATGAACTATACAGTATTAATAAATTATCCAAAAAATGAAGATGAGAAGTCTTTACACTTGGTTGTTTTTTTGTGAACCAAATTGTAACCATGACCTAATCTGCTAAGTAGGCAGGTTAGGCTAAAGGGCAGAACAAAAGAATAGCAGTGACAAAGACTCACCCTGGAATATCTCCCTTTGAATTTTAATCATGGGCTAATAATTTGTCTTTTATTATGGCTTAGCTGCAAAATAGTTTGCCATTGCTTCCTGATCAATGTAAAGTAATTGATCGATTTAGGGTGTATCTTATATATCTGTAACACTCCTTTATCCATCAATGTGGGATGCTGTCAAATGCTTTTTTTGTAATCTATCCATGCCATACTTCGATTCTCCCACTTTTTAAAATGCTCCATTATGACTTTATTCAACAACAAATTATCCTTTGTTCTATATGACTTTCTTTTGTTACCCCTTTCTTATTTTGCCATGATTACGTTTTCTTCTAAATGACTATAAACTCTGTCAGCATAAATTCTACTATAAATCGAAGAAAATAATAACAAAGTCCCACCAGAGAAATGAATTAATGTTTAAGCATAGGGGTTACAGTACATATGAAATAGATACAGCAATACAAAATACATCATGTAAACGAAATAATGGGAGTAAACCTTATTATTCAGCAGGTCCATGGCCTACACAACATGCACAAAAGAGAAGGGAATGACAATTAAGAGTACCTATAACTTATTCCAGCAATATACATCAGATTGAAGAAGTTATAAAGAGAAACTGGCCCATCCTGACTGTTGATAAGGAAGTAGCCTCAATAGTAGGAAATAAACCTAAATTTACATAAAAAATAAAAATAATTTAAAGAGGATACTTTGTTATCCAAAAACTATGATTCAGAACACTAAGCCTAGGGCTATGTTTGGTACGTTCCCCTGTTCCAAATGTAACTGGTGTAGGTACATAGACTCAACGGATGAATTTATGCACCCTGACACTGGGAAAGTTATAAAAATACATGCTACAGCCAGTTGTGATACTAAGCATATAGTCTATTTATCTGTGTGCCAATTCTGCCAAAGTTTTTATATTGGGAAGATGGACCGCAGACTAAGAGATAGGATCTGTGAGCACATTTATAGCATTCATAATTTAATACATAGTAATGCTCTAGCTAAACATTTATCTACATGTGGTATTGAACACACATTTAAGTTTAAGGTCCTGCAAGTTATATATGAAGATGCCTGGGGTGGTGACATAGAAAATAAGGTAGAGAATCTGGAATAAAATGGATTATTAGAATGAGGGGTAATATAGGAAAAGGTTTGAATGATAGGATCTATATAAAACCAGTTTTAAAGAATAGGGTTTTTAGATAAGTAGGGCATCCTGTTAAATATATAAAATATACATATATATTTGCATATGTGTGTAATTTTATAAGTACATTTTTTATATGCCTATTTTATATGCATATATTTGTTTTATAAGTATAATGTATTTTAATATAAGTATTACATGCATTTTTATATGCATTTTATTCATGCTTTATTTCTATATGTGATGTAGCTTTAAATGTTTGAATGCATGTAATAATTGCATGATTGTGACTGCATTTTCATTGAGTGTTTTTATTTTAAATGGAAAGTACTGCTTGAATTCTGTGTCTGAGGAAGTGGCTTGGGTTGCCGTGAAAGCACTAACACATTAAAAAGTATGTTTATGTTACCTTCTGACTTTGGTTTGCAGTACCTGTTATTTTGGAGTTATAAATTCTACTATATAGTTTATACATCATTGGAAGGCAAGTTATTGGTCTGTAGTTTATAGGATAGCTTGCAGGTTGACTGTTAAGGAAGAGTATAATTTTTTCCTGTAGTTAACCGGGTTGGTGTCTGTTTGGGATGTACATATAAACAGTTCTCTTACTCAGGGCTAAATCTTCATATAGATATTTTAATACTTCTTGAAGAAGCTATGTAGTACATCTGGGCCTGGGATTTTCCATTTAGAAGCTTTTCTTAAATTTGTTTCAATTTTTCTGACTGTTACTGCATTCCATTTCATATCCTGAACATTTGAATTTCTTACTGTTTCTCTTACTTCTTCGATCCATTCAGCAACTTGTTATGCTCCACAAGGTCTTCATGGATATTTCTCCAAATGTATCTATTTCTTCATTTTTGGTAGTGTTTCTGTTCCATTTGCTTTGTTTCCCAGTTCTCTATAAAACTTTTTTGGTCATCAATGAATTGCTTATTTTGTGCTTTTCCTTTATATTTATCTGCATGACTTCTGAGTTTTGTCTGCCTGTGCTGATATCTTTAGTTTATTATTTGCAATAGTATACACTAGATCCTGGTCTGTTATGATACTGTGCCTTACTTTTATCATGTTTATGTTTCTAAGCATTTTTGTTGATTTGTTCTCTCTCTTATACTCTTCCAGCAGTGACACTTCTTGTCTTAATTGCTTTACAGTTTTCTCTATTCGATGCTTCCATGATCCATGATGGCATTTGATTTCTCCCCTTCCTTTCCCTTATTGCTCAGTGTTTTTGTGGTAAGACTTTATCTGTTATTAATTTACCTGCTCAGTAGTACATCCTTTTCCCTTCTCTTATATCACATCAGTTTCTGTTAATAGTCTTGATCACTGGTTCATTTGTTTTATCAGACTTCTAGCATTTTGGGTCTTGTAAACTTTCTGTAATATATTTCTTTCAATGATCTTAATACATCTCTCTCTATTAAATCAAGCAACTCATCCCTTAGATCATTTTCTTCTAAACTGAGAGCACATTCTTTGTTTTCTTTATCCAGGGGGCATTCTACAGAAAGTTCCAGAACATCTTTGCATGACATATTTTCTTCAGCTGCATCCTGCATTATCTGTTGGTCTTTTAAACGAGAACTCACTGATCTATCACTCCACATCATTGATTGCATCAGAGTTGCAACTGTTTCCTGCTCCTTCCCTTGCCTTGCAACTCAAAATGAACTTTTGTATTGGTTTTCTACCAAAGGTTCCTGGGTGTCTTCATGTGGCAAGTGATCAGATGCTTTTCATTTCACCTGTTTCTCCTTAATTTGGGAGCTCATCGTTCAATCATGCTGTAATGTTAACAGATTTGGATTTTCTACACTAAATCTTTAACTTTGCAGATAATCCCTAACTTCTATTTCATTCATTTCTCCATCACTAATCCTGTTTACTACTTTTAACCTTTTTTTTCTTATGTTTTGTATTGTGAAATTTTCCATATCTGGATGCCTTTGCTTGTATTTCTCTTTAAATATCTTTGGCAATGCTTTTTGTATTAATAAGTTTTGGTTTCTCCTTTGCATAAATATTGCGCCATACTAAATCTCTTTTTTCCCCATATCTGTATTTCTTCTTCAGATGTTTCCTGTTTCACCTATTTCTCTTTACTTTGGGAACTCATTCTATCATGCTGTGACATAATCAGTGTTAAGCTGTCTACACTACTTGCTTTACTTTTTAGGTATTCCATAACTTTGATTACTATTTGTTTCACTTATACTTTACTAATCTTCTCTTCTATGTTCCCCCTTTGAAATCTTATGTTTGTATTGTGAAATGTTTCATATCTGGGTGCCTTTTGCCTGTACTTCTCTTCAGATAACTTTGGGGCTGCATTTTTGAATTGATTTGTTTGGGTTTCTCCTTCGCATAAATATTATACCATATCCGATCTCTTTTTATTTTCCCATGTCCATGTAAAAAATCTTTTGGTTTTGTTCTTTTTATTTTTGCACTTCCTCTGTCACTTCTTTTTCCAAGCAGCCCGATGTTTTGGTGTCTATGCAATGTTTTCATGGGTATGCTATATTAATGAACACACATTTGCATTTGAAGCCTCTGATGTTTTTCCTTGTGGAAATATTTTTCTTTCCTCTAATTTCTTTCTTAATCCTTTTGAATATCTCTTGTCTGGAAATTCTTAGCTTCTTCTTCTTGCATAATAGTAACAATACATTATTTCTTCGTTATCCTCAGTAGTCCATTTTATCATCTTTATGGCTTTTTTGGCCTGTCAGCTTTTGTGTTTTTCTGGACTACTACTTCCTTTTACAACAGGGGTCCATCCCTCGACCATGGCCTAGCCCCCATTGTAGGAATGTTTTCAAGTCTTGATGATTCTTCACTGTCGTTTTTTCCAGTCCTGGTACCAGAGCACATACCAGGATTGGGCACTTTTTTATCCTAGGACCTGTACATGCTGATGTATTTTTTTTATTTTTAATCTACCTCTGCTCATGATGTATACTATATAAACTGCAGTCTATATATCATTGTTGTCTTGTTGAAATTTTGTGAAAACAGGGTCCGCCACGCGAAGGTACTCACCAAAACATGAGGATGAATTCATTTCCAGCAATAATCTCCTTTTCTTGCTGATTTTATCATCTCTCCATTCAGACCCCTGGTTGTATAGATTAGGAGATGATCAAAGAGACAGTCAGACAATGAACCTGTGGTGATGTATTTTCTAGGGTCTGATACTAAGATCTAGTCTAATTGGGAATTTGGTATCTTACTATAATGTATGAGGCTATTAAATAGTTGTATGAAACCAAATAATACCAGATGTAGGGAAGCTAGGCTTTATGTCCAACCAATTGATAATCACATCACCTAGTGGTATTTTTCTTGTGACATTGTTATAGATATCCAATGTAGGATATCTTCTAGTATAGATGTATTGTCACCAGGAAAGATGTAAAGGACAGCAATACATATCTTTTTTTTAGAAAAGTAGTAAGAAGTTCTGCTGAATTGAATTTTGGTATTGGTTTGTTGTAAGGGGAAATGTGAAAGTTGTTGGGAAATATTAAAGCAATACCACCACTTTTTCTCTTTATACAGTCATTGCAGATGATTTTGTGGTTATCTGTGCTGGGTTTAAACTAAGTTTCAGTTACAGCAGGACAATCAGTCTTATGTTGGGTAATCCAGGCAAGTAGTTCAGCAATTTTATTTCATATGCTTCTAACATTTCTGGCAGAAATATTTAGATTACTGGGGCTGTAAGCTGACTTGGATTAGACAATTGTGTGGACGATGATTGCCTTTATGTTCATTGTGACAGGTGAGTCCTGGATTAGGGTGACTGCCTCCTCGTAGAAGGATTTTAAGTATATTGGGGATTTATTGATACTTGTTTTTTGGAGAGTATTTCAACTTAAGTTTGTATCAGTTTGAGTTGAAATGGAGTTAATCAGTCTATATTTGGAGTAAAGGTGAGGGGCGTCATTAAATAGGTTTGGTGCAATGTGTGGAGAGTCTAGGGAGGAAGTATGACTAGGGGGTTTGGACAGCATTGCAGAGATGTTCAGAGCTATTATAGAGTCATGGTAGGATGAGAGATGGCCCGGTAGGAGAAGGAGAATAGAGGATAAGCTGAGAAGTAACATGATTAAGGAAATGGATCTATATGTTATAGTTGGTAGGTAGAGAGGAAGTTGGGATTAAGACGGGAAAATAAGTTGCAGGGCAATGGGATATTTAGTGGAGGTGGAGTCCGAAAGCTGATAGAGGGCAGGTAGGAAAAAAGTATTTTCTATGAAGGAATAGAGTCAGGTTGTCTTAGTATCTTCTCTGGAATGTAAGGAATAGAGGGGTTTAAAAGGCTAGATTATGAGGATGTAGTTAAAATAGAAAGACGTGAGGGTTTCCTTGGAAAAAGTAGAAGATACAGTGTAAAACTCATAGGCGCTATTAGGAAGGGGTGTGAAAATGAATATATATATATATATATATATATATATATATATAGATAGATAGATAGATATACATACACACATATACATAATATATAGTGAAAAGCATTATGGGAAGGAGAAGGGTAGTTTGGAAATGGTGCTGAAAGATTAAATGAAAGTTGGGAATTAGGTAAAAAGTAACAGAAGTGTTTGTATAATAGTAGTAAGGTTGTTTGCGGAGGGTTAGGGAGTAATAGTCACAAATGGAATGTGTATGTAGGAAGTGTAATAGTAGGGTAAGAGTTCAATTACTCTGAGCCAGTCAGGACCTTGATAACAGCATTTGTGCAACCTATTGCTCCCAGGACCTTAGGAAAATGTACTATGTCATAAAAGGTGCATATGGTATTGATTGCCTTCCCCACTATTCCAGGGAAATAGATATGCTCCTCCACATGTAACACTGTATCAAGGAACTAGTTAAGGATTCATGAGTCTGACATCTGGAATATCCCTAATGTGCTTCATGCACAGCATGGCAAAGTCCCTTTAGCTAAGATGGTTAAGGCGATACACACCCTTTTATTCCTAGAAATAAGCATACTGTCATCCCCTTGATTCTTCCCTTGGGTGACACAGTTCAACTAGCCCTCTAGAGCCTGTCTATGCAGAAACAGTCCACAGTTTGTTGACCTGTGAGCTGATGGTGTTTGTGTGTGCATGTGTTTGTGTACATAATGTGATGGGCTGGTGCCAAGTCTTAGATTATTTTCTCAGCTTTGCACCCATCCGTGAAATAGATTATAAAGGTTAATGGAAAATAAATAAATGAATATAAGATACTTCCTCTCATATTCCCACATAATGTTGCAAGATAAAAAAGTAGCTGCAAATACAGTCACACAAATGGACTTGAAGATAGATGGACAGTTTTTTTTGCTGATTGCTTTTTATCAGGACAACTGAATACAGCATATAAGAACTGTGGATGATGTTGTGTGTGTGTGTGTGTGTGTGTGTGTGTGTGTGTGTGTGTGTGTATTATAGATGATTACTTTTGCATTTCTGCAACTATAAAACATTATATTTATTTATTTATTTTGTGATCAGATTTTAGAGTTGACCTGAAGTGGTAATTATACCAATGAATAAAAGTGGTCCATAATATCTGGGTAAGTCCCTATCTTGCTGTTATGCTACTAGATGATAATGAGTGTTGCTGATGTTAATGTTTAGTAAAAGGATCTTCTACATTCAACCCAGCTACCAGCAACTCAGGAAGATGGGACCTCAGTTTAACATCTTACCTACAGGATGGCATATCTAGGTGCAGCTCCCCTTAATGGTACACTGCACTGTCACTAATGGAACATGAACAGTTTACTGTAGTGTCTCTCCTGGAAGATGAATGCAAGCACCTAGTATGGAAAGAGAAACCAAGGCTTTTGATCGTCTCAGCAACAAAGTCAAGAATCCTACAGAAGTATTCTAATCAGAGGAATGATTTTTCTCTTGTTTACAGTAGCAGCCTATATCTACTATTGCTTTTATTTATTCTTTTCATAACTGGAATAACACATTGACATATATGAGAAATGAGTTATGACCTTTATATGACATCTAAACAGGAGACATAGGTCCTAACAGTTGAGTACCAGTGCAATTTATGGCACTGATCTTGCAGATGGATCAATTTATTCACAACAAAATAAAAATCAAGCCACAAACCACACATTATTAGTGGATTATTGTTATTTTAAATGAGAAAGATTGTATAATAATCTAAGATTTTGATAATGAGATTGAATTGGAGTGCATGGGAGAACATTTTACTTCATTCAACAAAACAAAAATTCATTACTGGAATATATTCTTTGTTCCTGGTAGCAATGCAACAGTTTGGAAAGCTTGGGGGATTTTGTATTTTTCATTAAAATCTCTGTATATTTGCATATAAATTGTTCATCTGTGGTTAGAAGTTAAATCACATATTTCTGCAAATAATTTGACCTTCATTATGCTCTTTCATGACAAAGCTAATCAGAACAATCTTAGTTTAGAGAAATTATGTAAACAAGAAAGAAAGAATCATTATGACAGATAGAGAGCTTCATTTACCATAATTTGGAGATAATGCGTTTGATATTTTTTGCAGCACCAACAAATGAATTATTAAAGCTTTTTTAATGAGATGCAGTAAGAACATTTTATAAAATATGCACATGACTAAGGCATAATTACATGAAATCTATTCTAAAATGATTCCAAAAACCAGTAAATGAAAGTATTAACTATAAGCAACTCCATGGAACACTTATAATGTACTGCAAAATATTTTAAAAACACAAATGAAATTGACTTAGTGATGCGCATAACTTCTCTATTGTGACAGGAAGTTACTGAAACTGAATATACAGTTACTTATCTCTTTCCTGTTTGTTATGCTTTGAAACATTTTGCTCTAAACATAATATGTGTTCAGTTAACCTCAACATTCCCCCATAGTTTGAATATGCTCTTACAGAGGAAGAGTTCTGTACTGTATTTAAGGACATCTTGAAACTTTAATTGTTGGCAGTTTTGAAAGGAGGGTTTTAAACTCTAGTAAGGGGGGTAGATTTTCTCTGAGGTTCCCTTCAGATAGCCTTCTTCATTTTGCAGGATTTTTTATTTCTTCCTGTTGCAGAATACTTTGCCTTAGCAAAATGTTTCCTCTATGCTACATGTAATAGTGGTATGTCAAACTAATATGTAATATTCTTCTTCTTCATAAGTAGAATTCCTTTTGTCTTTGAAATATAGATGCCCCTAGCATGTTAAGAAAGGCTGTTCATTACCAAAAGATAACGTTGGTAGACTGCTGCCTAGAGGGGCTGAAAAGAAATGTGATAAAAATTGAAAGAAGAAAATGTTAAGCAAATCTGTAAAAATAAATCGGAATTAATTTTAGCCATCTCCAAGGTAACCTCTGATTTTCATAATAATAACTGGAAGTAAATATAGAAACAGCCAGCCTACTAATGCTGAGGAGATATGCCTGTTGTTGCTGGTAATGAAAGTTCTCACATGAGCCTAGAACTGGAGATGTTATGGAGGTGGAATACATTGAAAGGATATATACAGTGAATAGTTTTATTATATACAATATATATGTAAATTACAAGCAGGTTTTGTATTATTCTTATTATATGTAGCAAATTATTGTTAAAGTGAAGGTTCACACTTGCAATAGGTTACCTCCTTGTGGGTTCTTACACTAACCATTGTCACTGAACCATTTACATGCCATCTCATTATAGAAGCACTCTACTGGCTTCTTCTTTAACCTAAAGAGAGAATCCTGATTTGATTTCAGATGGAAGTTTACTCCACAGAACTGGGTCTAATCTGGAGAGGGTTTATTTTACCAAGGACTTTATTAAATGAGGGATGACTCAGGGATATTATGTTATCCTGAAGATTTTTCAGAGATTAGTTTGTTCCCTGAAAAGAGAGTTTTCTTTTTAGTGGAGGGCAGTAGCCCTTTTTTAATATTTTCAACAACAATGTGTCTGGTAGGTACATGGATCGTTCTCACCTGTAGCAATTTTAGTGCTTTTAGAAGGTAGCAGTGGTGAGATCAAGAGCGTGTTAACAGCTCAAATCTTGTTAATTTATTCTCAGCAGATTTCTGCCTTTGAGTGTTACAGGCAGAATGGAAAGTGAGTAAATAAAGTCTGTATTCTAATTTTGGGAGAAAGACAGTTTTGGCTAGAGCTTTGCAGGCAATAAGAGAAAGCAGATGGGAGATTCCTTAGTTGTGAAAGGACTTTAATAATTTTATTAGCATGGGTAGAAAAATAAAGTGATGGAGCAAGCTTAAGATCTAAATGTTTGTACTCTGTCACGTAAGGAATAATATTGTTTTATCTGTGGTGTTAATTGATGGAAGGTAAGAAACTTTGCGAAGGGAAGAAAATAACATTGTTTTGTTTTTCTGTGGTTAATTGGAAGATTATTCTATTCAGACCATAGGCAAAGGTCATGGAAGAATTGCTGGAGTTGAATTTGCACGATTCTTAAACATTTATATGCCATCAGCATATAATGTCAGATTGAGTCAAGGAAGGTCATCCAAAAAGTCATTAATGGGCAAAGGAAACAATAATAGGCCTAAGGCAGAGCCTTGTGGAACTCCTATAATAGTGGTTCCATTAGAGTAAAGCAGGTTGTTACTGTAAATTTGAACTGTCTATTGTCACGGTAGCTTTGGAACCATTTAATGATATTTTGACTTAAGCTAAGTTTCATTAATTTGTTAAGAAACAGTTTGTGGTTTGCAGTTTTGAATACTCTATTCATGTTGACAAAAATTCCAGCTGTAATGAGACTATCATTAATGTTACTGTAGATTGAGTCAGTTACTTAAAGAACAGGTGTAGTTGTGCTAAATGTATTTTTGAAATCATGCTGAGAGAACTCCATAGCCATTAATATGTTTGCATCAGCAGCTGTTTGCAAAGAATTTTTAAAAATATTTTAGCAAGCGGAGAAAGTGTAGAGATATGATAAAAATCTGTATGCATTTTTTAAACACCTTTATTGAATTATCACTTGTGACATAGGCAAATTTACATTTATATACAAGTAATCAAACTGTATGAATAATTTCATGTTTACAAATATTATTCTTCACATATATTGCTATATATATCATATAACCTAAGCAAAATTACATATATTATTCAATTCCTGCCCCCCCCTTTTAAAACAAGAAACATCTTTATTAAATCAGATATATAAAAGATCTGTTTCCAGTGTGATTTGAGTGAGTATGAAGTTTTACAGAGTAAATAATAGAATGAGAAAGACAAAAAAAGAAAAGAGGGTATATGTAGATACTTTAATAGAAAAGTTTAAATATTTACACTTAGTGATTTGCTCAAAGCTAAGAAATGAATGGTTAAGAAGTAATGCCAGGCATAGTAAGTAAGGGGGAACAATGCTCTCCCAAAATTCAGACAGCTGGGTGGACAAAGTCAGGCATAAAAACAGCAAGATGGAATTAATAATAGGGAGAACAACAGGTGTCAGTAGGGTACAGGTTTTGAGTCACAGATGGTTAGGTAGCGGCACACTTATTGATGCAGGAAAAACATGGTCCCAGAGACCAATAAATTACATTTTACATGTGCAGTGGCTGGAAATTACACAGCAGATAGCAGTATGTAAACATATAAAAGGGGCAGGTAATAATGTTAGACAAGGACAGGATAAAAAAAAATCTTTCAGAAAACATTGACATGGTGGTGAAGCAAAAGACCTGGAAAGGTGTTATGCATATGTGTAGTAGCCTTGACTTGACTCTGAAGATATTAATGGCTAAATATTCATATATATGTGTATGTATATATATATATATATATATATATATATATATATATATATATATATATATATGTTTTGTCATTCACAAAACCTCAAACATCACATGGGTGTTAATTTTGCTTAAGCAGAACATCTTGTACAGCATCTTTACAACATAAATTTGAAAACCTTGTAACTATTACCTTTCTCATACTTGACTTTTTCATTTAACATACTTCGTTCTCCAAAAATAGCCACCATTTATTCCAATAGCCTAGGCTGCTTGTGACAGAATACCACATTATATCTTCTTACTTGTCTGCACATCTGTCCTACTAGGCATCCTTCTACTAGATGTTGGCTTTTGCTGAACTGCTTGCATTTCATCTTGTCCCTTAAAAGCATATATTTATGATTTATAAACGCACCATTATTAGTTTCTTTTCATTTGATTATCTGTTATGTAATTTGAATGTTATGTTTTCCACCTTCATAATCTGATGGTTGTTTCCCATCCAGATTCTAAGTATACATTGGTCAAGATGTTGTAATGTTTTAACCTTCTACCCTATAGAACCTGCTGAAAATTGCTTTCTAATACTCAGGGTTCAATCCTAGGCCCTCTTCTGTTCTCCTTAATCATTAATAATATTACTGAAGAGTATCCATCATTAAACATAACACTATATGCTGATGATATAGTTATCTAGAATCTCACCAGGAGCCTTCTACCTTACAAATTACTCCCCAGCAGTTTTTTTTTATAATCTTTGCATCTGGGCATAAAGCAACAACCTACTCATTAACCATAAAAAGACAAAAATTGTGCTTTTTAGAACCTCAACCAAGCTTCCTCATTTACCTGACTTATAAGTTATAGCTGACTATTCCCATGGTCTCTGAATTCAGATATCTAGGTTTTACTCTGGATCCTTTCTCAAATTTCAACTTACACACAGGCAATAGCTAAAGCCCTAACACTATTTAAACTGTGCTACAAAATAAACCATCTCCTCTCTAGACACCCATTTACTATGCTGAATTAGAAAATCAACAATTTGTCTTAATCAAACATGAATGCAATAAAAACGCATATGGAATAAAAGAAAAATGATTAATGTGTGTTTCAACATATTAATGAACACCTCTAAACTGCTAAAAGTTTGCTAATAATAAAGCTATATAAAATATCTAATTACATCTTAAAACTCTGGTCAAGCTTGTTGCCTAGTTGAAATGCCTTGTATGTGACTATTCAAAAGAGAGAGTTTGAACTTCTACATGAATGTAAATGGATTTTTTACTTTTATTGATAAATGTTTTTGAGCTTTGTGCTACAGACCTTGGATGTCATACCATTTATTTCTTCAGTATTTATTCATGGCCCATATGAGAGAGTGCAAACAAGCTCTGATCAGAGAACAACAGGATTCTAGACTTTCCATCTGTCAAAACATTCCTAATTGTACTAGTAAGGTAATGGACTTTTACATCTCTGTTATAAGCATTCCTTTTGATAATGGACAATCTAATGAGTTTCTTTTATTACCTATATTTACTCTGTCTTGAGTTTATATTCACTATATTTCAACCTGGTATAAAGTAAAACAATAGAAAATAAATAAAATAAGCAAAAGGTAACCAAACAATAATTATTGATCTTTGAATGTGCAAGCAGGTATTCAGAAACGTTATTACTGAGTGGCATGAGTTGATTCTGGTCACCTAGAGACCAGTGCAGTAAATTAATCTATAGTGTATTTGGATAAAAGTATAATGGCGGTTTCTAAATGATAATTATGT
Source organism: Protopterus annectens (assembly GCF_019279795.1). NCBI lineage: Eukaryota > Metazoa > Chordata > Ceratodontiformes > Protopteridae > Protopterus > Protopterus annectens. Next base: position 1,356,116,535 of record NC_056735.1, read on the forward strand.
CACTGTAGTCATACCTGCCTTGCCAGTCATACTATGTGTGTGTGTGTGTGTGTGTGTGTGTGTGTGTGTGTGTGTGTGTGTGTGTGTGTGTGTGTGTGTGTGTGTGTGTGTGTGTATCTGTGCTGTGTGTGCATATGTATGGGTAGTACAAATGTAAACTTTAGAATTGTATGTGGGATTCAAATCCAAAACATTTTTTTTATAATGATGCTATTAAAAATAAGAGTTTGGAATTAAGTTGGCAATTTAAACAGTTTCCCAAAATAAAAGTATTCAAATGTGTAAAATTAACAAATGTCTTATGAAATTAGTCAAGCTTCCTGGAATTCTTTAGGTGTTGTGAGGTCTGTTTTATAACTATTTGTGTAGTTTCTGTTTCATTGTTACTGTTTTTAATTAATTCCTCTCTCATCTTAAACAGTTTCAGGAAAAAAAAAGCAAAGGATAGTTGGCAAGTAGCAAAGTAATACAAAACATTTAAATCATAAAGCTTTCTAATAAATTAAACATCTTTAATCTTTGAAACTGTTTGATACTTTATTCCTTTGGTAACAGCTCAGTGTGATATTTGCTTGTTTTGAACTTGAGATATAATGAAAACTAGGTTCAGGTTCCAAGTAAACCTGGTAGATCTATATGCCCAAAATATTTTACAAAAGAATAGTAACATTTGTGGAATGCTGTATTTAAAATTAAACTGAATTTATTTGAGTGCAAGTGAGTTCATTATGTTCTATCCAGAAATCTTACTTCATTGTCAGGTATTTGCTATGAGCACAGAGAGTAGCCATTATAAAGTACTGTCTAAGTGCAACTGTATGTACAGCTATTGCAAGCCAATACAGTATTTATTGCAGTAGCCTAAATTTACTAGACATTTAGTAACAGTTACCTTAAAGCAAAACATCAGTAGCATTTTATTGCAATATAATTAAATAATGCCAACAAACTATTCATGATTCATTAGTATATTATTGTATTTTTCAGTGCAACTGTAGGGGCAAGCAGCTTAGACTTTATGCTGCATTTGGTATAAAATATTTTGCGTTTTAAATGTTTGCAGCATGGAATATATAAAGTATATGTCAGTATTTTAAATGTAAGTATGAAGATAGGAGGTACTACCAGCCATGCCAGGAGAAAGAGGGCAGTGGATTTGTAACATATGCCAGCACAGCAGGCTGGAATTTTATAAATAATTATATGTCATTTATATAGCAAACTGATTTGTACAGATGCCTGTGTTGAAAAATGTATTTGCAAAGCTGCTTGTGTTAAAAAAATGTAACAACAGTGTGCTCTGCTGGAAAGCAAAGAAATGTACATGCATTATTGTAAATTAATTAAATGCATATGTTTCAACAGAGGATATTGGCAGAGCTGAGGTTAATTACAATCCAGCTGCAGCAAATTTTAAAGTATATCTGAAATTAAATTACTTTGTGGGTTAAGCCATAGGGATGTTATTCCACAGTTTTGAATGAAGCCAGAAATACAATGTCTCTAAGAAGTATGGTTTATTAGCTCCTGTAGGAAGAAAGGAAGTGTTTTATGACTTTCAGGAGATCTGAGTAAAGCCATGTCTGTGTGTAAGGTAACACATAGGTGCTAAAACCCTAGCAGCTTCTAGTGTTGGTGAGTGTGAGAAACAGAGTCGGATTGCCAGATGTGATGTCATTGAATAATCAACTCTGAAAGAATATTTAGACATTATATTGGGAAGTGTCTTAGGCAGACTGTGCTTTCTGTATTTTGTCTTGGATCTGACAACAAGGACCACTCACCCAAATCATCTTGCCTTGCTCTGTTTAGTAAGTAGAAGCAGTAATTTTTTAGTCAATCAGGAACAGACAGTGACACTAGCTAAATACTGTTTTTCTATAATGGTGTGAAACTTTTCATTGGTGTTATTTTTAATATTCCCTGCGATTGAAACTCAGGTGTTTACTGTAAATAGATATTTAGTATGTTCATGTTCTTTTATTATTTATTATTAAATATTATAAATTATATTTAAACTTTTCATTGTGACTGGTCCTTTTTGGAAAATATTAAAGTTTTGAGAATATTTGTACATTTTTATTTAGTGATAACTCTGGCCACTCCTGAGGACCTGGTTGTTTGGTCAACACTACCATTTGTATTAATATTAACTTCACTCAGTATAATTGGGTAGCCTTTTATGAGACTTATAGTAACCGACTGGTGGCAGAGAAACTACCTTATAGTCTGGGCAAAGTTGGAAGAGTGGGTAATCTGTGCCAGCCTTTCCCAGGCATATGTATCTGTGCGAGAGTTAAATCTCAAGGAGTGTGTGTGTCAGCTGCTTGGGGCAGGCCAGTGGTTTCACAGTGCCAGTGAGGAGCCTTAGTGAGGAAATGGAGGGAGACGGATAGAGACACCCAGACCCTGGGCTGAGTGCGTGTCCTGTGTGCTCTTATGGGAAATTATGCTTGATGCAGAGAGGTCTGCATCTCAAAATACTGAGTGTATCCATTTGTATTCCAAGTGAACTTCTCTCTCCAGTGTCAGTGGTAAGAATTCAAGCTCCTTGATCACTGACCCAACATGGGGATGTCACAGTAAGTAAAATTGTTCACTATCTTTCTCTTTGTAGACTAGTTTGATTGGTGAGATGTTCTTTATTTTGGTTTGCCAAAAATATTCAAGAAGCTGTACCTTTCTCTCTGTAACAGATTGGCTAGCCTGGATAAACAAATCTAAGTGTAAGTTATTTATATTTCAACAAAATAGTTTCATTTAATGATTTGCATGTCCTAACCATTATAAAAGTGATATTCTGGCATTCTCACCTGCATCCTGGCATCTGATTATTTAAGTGCTGTGATGCATTTCTCTTTGTGGAATTCCTTACGCATTTTTTCTTTGTTAAAAATTGTTTTGCCAAGAGTCAAACAAACCTACTGTAGTCCTCACAGACATTGCCATCAGGAGAATGTTGGAATGTATCCACAGACTTTAATGGATGTGCTCCCTCACAACTGCATTGGCACATCCATTAAAGTCTATGAGGGCATCTCCATTCTATACCTGCACTGATGTCATGGGGAATAAAGATCAGCTGAAGGCCTTAAAATGTCAGTGTAGAAAAATTGCATTTTATTAAGGTTATAAACAACTGTGGCATACATAATATGAATGAAGAGAAGGAAACTGCAGCTTGGATTTGTAGGCATTATGTCACTGTTCAAAAAGTATGTAAAAGAATATTGTCAAAACAGTTTTTAAAGTCAATCTCTTAGCAAAAAAAGAAACTATACAACATTCTGTCATAGTTTTGCTGAAAACTAATATAGGTAAAATCAAAGTTAGCAGCCACATATTTTGTGTGTATATTTCTCAAACTACAGATTTGGATTCCACCCAAGACATGTGGCTCATCAAAGCACTGAACAGATGTAAATGAGTGTTACAGCCTTTTGTTCAAACTTTATTCATGCACACTTCGGCTCAGTCATGTGAAATACAAGATATCATCCATTCTTTGTCAATTAATGGGTTCCATCATCTAAATGAATTTCAAGAGAGGTAAGTCACTATGCTTACTAAGCTGTAATCATATACTTAGTGTGTTTCTCAATTTTTTTTTACATTGCTATACTGTTCAGCCATCTGTGGAGAAGTATTGTTATTTTGCCAATAAGACATTTTATGTTTTTTCACTACTTAAGAATGACAAGAGTGGGAAATGTGTAAAGTGCCATCTCTACTGCTGGAAAGAGGAAGAACATGATAAAATGTGCACTCATGATGTAAATACTTACTCTCATACTCAACAATCAGCCTAGGCTGCTTTAGATGTGTCTGGGCACTCATTCCTTATTATTTACAATTGTCAGTTCAGCCTAGGCTGCTGTAGATGTGTCAGGGCGCTCATTCCTTATTATTTACAATTGTCAGTTCAGCCTAGGCTGCTGTATATGTGTCAGGGCACTCTTTCTGTATTATTTACAATTGTCTGTTCAGCATAGGCTGCTGTAGATGTGTCATGGCACTAATTCCTTAGTATTTACAATAGTCAGTTCAGCCTAGGCTGCTGTAGATGTGTCAGGGCGCTCATTCCGTATTATTTACAATTGTCAGTTCAGCCTAGGCTGCTGTAGATGTGTCAGGGCACTCATTCCTTATTATTTACAATTGTCAGTTCAGCCTAGGCTGCTGTAGATGTGTCAGGATGCTCATTCCATATTATTTACAATTGTCAGTTTAGACTAGCCTGCTGTAGATGTGTCAGAGCACTCATTCTGTATTATTTACAATTGTCAGTTCAGCCTAGGCTCCTGTAGGTGTGTCAGGGCGCTCATTCTGTATTATTTACAATTGTCAGTTCAGCCTAAACTGCTGTAGATGTGGCAGGGTGCTCATTCCGTATTATTTACAGTTGTCAGTTTGAAAGGGTAAAATGGAGGTGATTTTAAATAGTGAATGAAATATATCACCCTACTGACTAGCACACACTCATAGCAAACATGTACCTGCTACTACTGCAGCACAGGGTAGCACAACACAGGCAGCAGGAACAGTACATAGAAAACCACATGCCAGATGAAGTCCTGCAAGGTATATATACAGCATCACTGTCAAGTCTAAGATGTCTCTGTCTGGTTTGCCCCCCCCCCGCATTTCTGTTTCCAAAATGTCCCAGGAGCACAGTAGGTAAAGTAGTGTAGACTGCTATTTGTCCTCACATATTATCTCTGGGGCAGGGGGTCAGAGCGACAAGGACAGCTGAGTAGGTGCTAGCGGTAAATTAAGTGATGTAGCAAATCAGCTAGTAATACTGGCTGAAGTTAATGTCTAAGCAAAGAAGAAAGCGAGTAGAAGGTAGGTATAAGTACACACTGCGGATGGCATATTAAAATAGACTGCTCAGTTGGGCAATATAAACTTATGACATAGACAGATCCTGCTTAAATAAGTCAGGGTGACTGAATGTAATCATTTAATAATGCATTGCCACACATCAAGATCTCCACATCATTTTAGCCTGTTTCTGTATCATACCTATCATAACAAATGGCAGTCTTTGAAAACTGATAAGACAAGACATCATTCCATTGTAAATGCTCCCTTAGTCAATGTTGACCTTGGTTAAAAACAGAGCTCCTATTTCTTTAGTGGAGAGTTTAGATGGTCCTTACACATTTGTGGTTATTTTTAGTTAAGAAAGCATAAGTTAATGTGACTGTTAGTTGTACTGTATGCTGCAGCTTTGTGCAGTCTGGTGACCAGTCTCTCATGTGGTGTTATGAGTTATGAGTGTGTGGACTGAAACTTCTGATGAAACTAATACATGTTTTTTTTTTTATTGGAAGAGCTAAAGATTATGTCATGTGGAGTCAATAACAGGGACACTAACTTAGTCAATACCAAAATGGCTGATTTGTTTTTATTAGATGGACAGAGTGATCCAAATATTCAAACAGGGGGTGTTGTATTCACCAGCAGGTGGTGCAGCCTTCATCCCACTGCTTTGTGCAACTCCTTTTGATATTGTGTTTGTGTGTGTGTGTGAGTGTGTGTGTGTGTGTGTGTGTGTGTGTGTGTGTGTGTGTGTGTGTGTGTGTGTGTATATATATATATATATATATATATATATATATATATATACACATATGCATAGACACATACACACGCATGCATTTATATAAATGTAAATACACACACACACACACACACACACACACACACATTTATGCATAAGTATATCTATATCTATCTATATGTTTACTGTATATATATATATATATATATATATATATATATATATATATATATATATGTTTACTATTGTTATTTGTGATTGCTGAAATTTTGAATTCGAGAATAATGAGGCCAGGGGATAATAATATGAGAATGTCAAGGACTACAGGAGTGAACAGTCAGAGTTTCCTCCCTTCTGGTCCCGTGTTAGCACTTATTTCTGGGTCCATGCAGGTTGGGAGGTACAATATTTGACACTATTCACTTCTGTGCACCTTAACATTCTCGTTTTACAATCTTCTGGTTTGATTATTCCAGAATTCAAAATTGTAACAATCGCAAATATGTTAGTAAACCTATATATATATATATATATATATATATATATATATATATATATATATATATATATATATATATATATATATATATATATATATATATATATATATATATATATATATATATATATATATATATATATATATATATATATATATATTAAATGTTGTCTGATGTGTAAAACAAGACAAATCTTTTACTATGGTTTTAGGGATTAGAGAACAGGTTTTGTAATCAATGGTGAAGCTAAGACACCATGTAGCAACACAGCCTCAGTTCAGAACCCATGGTTCTCATTCCATCCTCACAGTGTTGGCCAGGGTAGCCCATCTGCATTTAAACAGTGTCAGCTTGGGCAATGCAAGTTCTCTGGTTCAATCCTTGGTTGGGGTGCCTTCTGTGTGGAGTCTGCATGTCCTCCCTGTGATATTGTGGGTTTCCTTCAAGTGCTCCAGTTTCCTCCCACATCCCAAAGACATGCTGTAGGTGGACTGGACACTCTAAATTGGCCCTAGGCATGAGTGTGTATGTGTGTGTGCCTTCTGTGGAAGGTTGGGCGCCGGGCTGGCAACTTGACGCTGTAAAACTCCACTGCCAATCATGAGCAGACAGGTGATTTGGTGTGGTGACCCCTAACTGGGACAAAGCTGAAAGAAGAAGAAGAAGCTTGGGCAGTGAAAGATGTTAAACCAAAATGACTTTAAGGATAGAGTCCTTCTAATATGTTTAGAGTCATCATTTTTTTTTTGTTTATATAGTCATTTGAGTGGCACATTTTCTGTAACTAATAAAATCTCTCTACCACTTAAGTAATACTGGAGAGCTGTTAGAACCCATGTTAAGGCTAGGCACTCCTGTTTATTTGCTGAATATCACTTTTTAGTTGTACTCAGCTTTTGATTTATGTTACAAATTTGTTGTTTAACCCCCCTAAATTATTCATGCTAATACTGTTCCTAGAGCCACCTTACAGGCATCTGTAAATTCTCTGAACTGCTTGTGAAAGTCCATTGTCAATGACACAGGCTCTGAGTATAGCATTTTTTTTCAACTTCTGGAATCCTTAGTCTGACACCTTTATCAACCTGACATTTAGCAGGCCCTATCCTTGTTCAGATCAGTCTGAAGGTATGCTATAGTGACATTGTTTCTGATAAATCTGTGGCAATAATTGGTCAAACTTAAAAAAAGTCTTGGGTTTCTCTTTTGGCACTGGCCATGGGCAAATTACAAGTGGCTTCTACCTTCTTGGTCAGTAGCTTTACTATCCCACCTCCTGTCACACAGCCTATATATCATGATTTGGCATTGTCCAGTTTGCACTTATCTAGCTTGGCTCTTAATCCCATTTGAGTTTAAGATGGCTTAGACCATGTAGTGGTAGCTTTCCAAACCTTCAGAAAAAATGATTACATAATCAAGGAAAGTTGCTGAAGACACAGTGTAAGTCCAAGTATCTGGTCCGTATGCCTCAGATATGTTGTGGAGCTCCGTGAAGTCCAAATGGGGTGGCATTATAGTGAAGCAGGCCAGCAGACAAGTAGAACACTGTTTCTTCCTAGGTCTTTGGTTAATGGACTTTGCCACTAAACCTTGATCAAGTCCAAGGTCAACAGAGATCTAGCTTTATCTAATTTTTAAACTGTTCATCCACCATTGGCACACGGCAGAAACTGAATTTAAAGATAATAAAATCTTGCTGTACCATCAAGGTTTGGAATGGCTACAACAGGACTGTTCTATCACATTGAGAATCCTCTGTGACCCCAGCCTTAAACATTTGTTGTGCCTCTTCCTTCACTGCTGTATGGGGACACTTTGATGTCCAGTACAGTTTCAGATTTGCATCCTCTTTTACCTCGTCTAATTACGGTTTGCCAACACTCCATACCCACCCCTTACAGCATTAGAAGGCACAATTGCTGCTGCTTTATGGCAATCTTTAGAAGACACCATTGCAAGTACTGTCGTGATACTTAAAACTTCAGTTTACAACTCCATTATTTCTTTTAGTTTAGTGCTTATAAGCACCTTTGTAGTGCTCTAAAGTAGAGGAGGTTAGAAAGAACACACTATCTTTACAAATCTCTTGTAGAGGAAGGTAATCTCCTTACATTGGGTAAGAACGTGAGTCCTTCCCCAACAGGATACTTAGAGATTCCCAATTTCCTGCTGTCATAGTTGGCATCCAGTATGACTAAGAGTTAAAACGAGCATCCATTTCAAATGCTCAGTGACTTGACTGAGCAAATGTGGAACAAGTGCTGTCAGGTTAATTCAATGAATACACAATGAATCTACATGGCCTTTCATTAAAATTCATGCAAGAACCTATCCTAGTATTTTGATTACCTTATAAACCTGGAGATAGATTATGGTATCCCATTATGGAACAAACAATTATGAGAAGGATGTGAAGTGGAAAACTGGTGGTAAGTAACAGGTATTTCCTTTAAAGCAAATAAAAATGCCTGTCAGAACCCACAAGCCATCTTCAGTAGATATTTGCAGGTCAGGCTTAAAAGAGACATGTAGATCTAACCGATGGGCCAAGTACATAGCAGGCGAGGAGAAAATGTTCAGGGCAAGATATATATACAATGTGATGAAATATAAAAGGCCTAAAGATCTGATAAAAGCTGTCTGTATGGAAAGAAACCTTGAGTTGCTCTAGAATAGAGGACTTCTGTAATACATGGTTAATAGCTGATGATAAATATCACAACATTATTCCCCCAAAAATGTACTGAACTCTGAGTCAGTTAATTGTACAGAATTGCAAAAATATGAGTAATAGAGGTAATTGGTTTAAAATTACAGTAATAGTGGGATTGTGTTTGATAAATTAATGCTTCCTTCTACAGAACATATCTTGCTGAAATGCTCGGCATTGTTAGGTTGTAAGAACAATAATCAAAAAAGATAGCGATTTAAGGCAGTAATCAATGGCAGCTAAACAGCTGATGATTTTGGTCTTAGGGAAAATGAATCCCCGTATGTTCCATAGATGACTACCAAAGTATCATGAAGAAATTGACATCAGAAAGTCTCCACACCAAAGTTGCTCATATAAAGCAAAAATGCCAGCATAACTAGAATGTATAGAAATGTGAAACACTCTGATGTTAATCATACCACTTGAATAATTTAATTCAACTTGAACAGGAATAAAAATGTAGTCGTCCTTACTGTGTATTTTTACCAAATCTAATATTAGACCTCTAATACAAGGAATGTGACCATTAAGCTACGTTAATTAAGCAAACACCTAGTTTAAAGAAAACAGATTGAGACCTTGTAATACTAAATCTGCATCTACAGTCTAAATAATGCAAGCACTAGACATGACAGTTGAGAATTAGACTAGATTATTTGTTAATCAGGCATGTGAGCTGATACTCTTTCATCATCCCATTTTACATGGCCATTTCACCAGCCCAGCACTGACAGTCTTTTTCCACATCATTAGTGAGATTGCAGGCTGATTGATCTGTAATTTTTTTATTATCTTGGCACATCATGAATCATATCTGGTGCTTTTCTGTCTTATAACTCATGTTTCTCAAGGTTTGCTGCAAAGCTAGTCTCTAGTCTCCACCACCTTTCTTATTCTCTTCACATGATGGGTCAGTTGCATGCCTGGAGCACACATTCACTGGAGACAAGCTTTCTTGACTCCAGGTTTTAAAATTATTGCTGTATGCATCATGTTTTCTCATTCTTTTTTCAGTAAAGCTAGGTAGAAAAGCTCATCTGTTGGTATTCATCATTCATCTGTTCCTCCTACATCTGTGCCCTACCTTACTTCTTCCTATTGGTCTTTTATTTGCCTCCTTTTTCCTGCACCCATTTTCTCCCTCCTGTTTCATCATTATTTCATTTTACCTTTGTGGACCTAGCTTGTCCTGGCAATTCCTTCTACAAGGGTCATTTTTCTAAATGCAAAATTCGGTCACATTGTTTTGTTTGTTTTTTTTTTAAATTAAATGTAGATGTAGTGACATGTGTTGTCTATTTTTTCGAAATCTGAAGCCTGGTATCAAGTGTAAAAACTGTAAATTGCTTCAAAGTGTTATTCTTTAATCATGACTTTGGATTCCTTGCTCTCCTCTGGCAGACCTTGTCACTCAAAGCAAGCTAATTATAGACAGTGATCAAAAAGGCAATTTGCCGGGTCTATGTCATAAAACCAAAACCGCAGACTCTCAAATGCTGACATGAGCAAATAATCAAAAACTCGAAATTGGTATTGTGGGGGGCTGTGCCCCCCCCCCTGCTAAATATATATTCCTACTCCAAGATCGCACTACAGTGAGGAAAGGGCAAATATTCTGTTCTTCACTGTACTGCGATCCCAAAATACCAATTTCGAGTTTCTGATTATTCGTTCATGTGAGCCTTTGAGAGACTGCGTTTTTGTCTTTCTGAAGTGGACCCAATTTGCCTACTAGGTCTATCCAATGAATAAGTGTGTTACAATAAAAAAATATACATCAAATCGATCACTTCTGCATATTATATATGTCACACTGATCATGCAAGCATATCTGATGTAAGACCAGATTAATATAGTAAAATAGTATGTAAAGTCTGTATTATTCCCCTTGAAATCTTTGAAATTAGTACTTCTAGCTGTACATCATGGAAAGAACAAAATGTTGTGCAGAACATTTGCTGCAATGAACTGACAGATGATAAAACAGCTGTATAATCATATTTATCCTATGACAGAAATTGTAGCATACAAAAGAAAACTTTACAGTACATAGCCAATGCTTCTAATGTCAGGATTCCTGGCATTAGCACTTTCTGTTTGGTAAATGGTAAATATATAGAGATAATTTTGGTCAAAGTGCAAAAAGTCTGTTGTGACAGACCATCAAAATAAAACTGGATGTTTATTAAATGTAACAGATGACTTGTAATATGCATTTAAATGAAATAAGCTACACACAGTGACTTGCCTAAGGACAGTGATTCATAGGTTCATAGGTTCATAGGTTTATACTAGGCTATCTGCCCTAAGGCATTTATAAGCCTAGCCCAAAGTTATGTGGCTTACGCCACCCCTTATGTTAGAAATAATGTGCCTATTAGTTTGTTGTGCCTCTGTCCAGCAGTGACACAGAGATGATTCCCGGGGTAAACCTACGATCTCCCATCCACCGGTCAAGATTTCTCTTGAACAGAGCCAGCGAGGTGCTCTGCCTCACATGGACCGGGATTTTATTCCACAGCATGGGGAGTCTCTGGGTGATAAATCTATCCCTCCAGCACGTCCTATTTATATCCGTGCTAAGGTTTAAGTCACTTACTCTAGTGGTTCTGGTGGATTTGGATTTTTGAGGTGGAGCATGTCCATTAATTCCGGGTTGGTCATGGCCTTGTATGTCAGGCACAGGTCACCTCTGAGCAGATGGTATGCAACTGAATAGAGTTGGAGTTTCTTCAGTCTGGCAGTATATGACAGGTTTTGGAGTCCCTTTATCCTTTTGGTGAGGAACTTTTGGGGTCTCTCCAATTGCTGCAGGTGTCGGGTGAGATACATCCCGAATGGGGCATTGTACTCGATCATTGGTCTGATAAGTGAAGAGTACAGGGGAACAATGACCTCACTTGATCTGGATGTGAATCCCTTCATGATCAGATGGGCAATGTAGAAGGTCTTTTGAACCACTTTAGCAACGTGGGTGTCAAACGAGAGGCCACTGTCAACCTGGGTACCCAGGTCCCTGATAACCTCTTCTGTGCTTAGTGGGTTACCACCTATATGGTAGCTTGGGGTTACCTTGTTTTTCCCGAAGGGTATGACTATACACTTTTTTGCATTTAACTTCAGGCCATGGCTCTGGCACCAGCTATCGGTTTCCGTGAGACCCCTCTGAAAGATGTCTGTGTCCGATGTACTATCCACTATGGCACCCAGTTTGCAGTCATCCGCAAACTTTGTCAGCCATAGTCCTCCTATGTTTGCCTGTACTTCTGAGAAGTAGATGCCGAACAATAGGGGGCCAAGGACTGAGCCCTGTGGGACACCACTTGTAACCGGCTTGGAGTCTGACATGGCTCCAGCAACTCTAACCCTGTGGGTTCTGTCCTTTAGCCAGTTTGCAACCCATCTTGTGACATATGGGTTTACATTTAAGCTGGTAAGTTTCTCTATGATACCCGAGTGGGGTATTGTGTCGAAAGCTTTTGCAAGGTCAAGGTAGGCTGTATGGACTGCCTTTCCCTCATCAATGGCCTTGGTAACTGTTTCGAAGATGTCGACCAAGTTCAAAAGGCAAGATATGCCCTTGACAAAGCCAAACTGGGTTGGGTCCAAGGTCTGCAAGTCCCCTATGTCCTCGTTTATGAGTTCCATTATGATCCTCTCCATAGCTTTGCAGACCAGGCTTGTTAAGCTTATGGGGCGGTAATTACCAGGGTCCGTAGAGGCACCGCCTTTGTGGAGTGGGACCACAGTTGCCGTACGCCACTCCTTGGGCACATATCCTGTGGTAAGGCTAAGATTAAACAGCTGCCTTATATGCGGGTTTAGTTCTTCATTGAGTTCATGTAGCACACAGCCGGGGACACCATCCGGTCCCATTGATGCTGTGTTTTTAGCTTTAGAGAGAGCAGCTTTCACCTGCGCATTTGAGATGTCTGGGAGGCTACACTCTGTTGGGATAGTTATCTCTCCTTTTGGGGGGGAGAGGGGGTGAAGTTTGCACTGAACCTGTCTGCCTGTGATGAAAAGAAACCACTGTCCTTTATGGAGAATAACCTGCCATAAGTTTTGAAACTCTTACAAGGAACTGAATTTAGAAATACTGTTCATTGCTCGAAAGTCATAACAAAATCTTGCAGTACCATCAGGTTTTAGAATGAATACAAACGGGCTGTCATACCACACTGAGATTCCTCTGTGACCTCAGCCTTAAACATTTGCTGTGCTTCTTCCTTCACTGTTAGGTGTTGACACTTTTATATCCAATATAGTTCCAGATTTGCTCCCTATTTTACGTCATCTAACTACTGGTTTCCAGCACTCCATACCCACCCCTTATAGCAATAGAAGGCATAATTGTTGATGCTTTTTGGCAGCCTTTACAAGACACCATTGCAAGTACTGTTGTAACACTTAAAACTTCAGGTTACAACTCCATTCTTATATGCACTATTGTAGTGATTTAAAGTAGAGGAGGTTAAAAAGAACACACTATATTTACAAATGCCTTGTAGGTAATCCCTATTTCTGAGTAAGAATATGAGAGCCTCCCTAACAAAATACTTAGGGATTCCCAGTTTCCTGCTGTCATAATTGGCATCCAGTACCAACTACGTTCCCCATTCTCTAATGGCTGAAAATCTAGCAGTCACCACCATACCTCTCAACCACTTAATGCAAGAAATCTGGACAAAGCCTGACATAATGGGGGGACAAAGGCCAAAAATAGGCACACATTTTAAATATTGCTCTTATAAACTTAGAAAGTTGCTAGAATAACAGTATTTGTATCAGTATGCATTTTCTGAAGGATATGAAGTCTGAAACTCAAATGCATGTTATTATTTAGTGACTTTAATCCTTAGATCAGCCCTGTGATTTGTCAAAGAAAAATAGTTTTTATGAAAAACAGTCCAAAGATATGAGGCAAAAATCTGGATATTCTGCAAAAATCATTACAGTTGAGAGATGTGCCAGGCCAATAATAATAATGTTGTTTCTGGACTTGTATATTAAGGAGATTTGTCTAGGGAATGCAAGATAAAAGGTTCTCTTTATCATAAGCAATCATGTTCATGGCTTGACTACTGTAAATAAGCCACTGAGATCTGCTTTACCAAGGCAAAAGACAGAAAATGTGATACAGAGGTAGTTGATACTTTTTCTGGGAATGATGTTGATTTAAGTCATTGTTAACAAAAACAATAGGTCTGTGCAAAGCATAAAGAAATTGAGGGTGAGAAGAAACCATCATTTCCATCGAGGCTTATGGTACCCACCCAAGAACCTTGGATACAAGCTGATGTCATTTCTTGAAAGCCATAAAGTGAATTATAACCCACCCTCACTGTACCGAATGAATGATACCAAGAGAGTACTGCTAAGTATAAAAAGGCAATAGAGATTTCCAGATAGTTCAGGTTAACTCCCACGGGAAGGATTATTCAGGGCTGCATTATGGATCAAATGATGGCACGTCTTCTTATTTTTTCTGACTCCAGTCAAGTCTGCATTTACTATACACCATAACTTCATCTGATTATAGAGTGGTGATGATGGTAAATTTAACAGGACTGTTCTGGGATTGAGAAAAATGTTAAATCTTTTCTTAATTATTAAGCATCTAATAGCAGGTTTTGACATAAAAGGCATCTTATGAGTGTATGCTTCAGTGAATAGGGATTTGACATTTACTGTGCCATGGGGTAAATCTAGCAGAAGATTCAATAACTGGTTACTACCCTCCAGTCTCACCCAGTTAATGCAACAGATTCTTACTGTAATGTTACCAAATAACACATCTCTGATGAGGTCTCAGTACTTTGGAAGTGATGAAAACACTATATAAAAGTACTCTGATTTTATTTCTGTCACTCAAGATGGTGCTTGGGTTTCTTCTCTTTAGTGTGGAAGTCTAGTTTCCTGTTTGACAACAAATAAAACTAGAGTGACAATCTCAGCATAACTAATTCCATCCATTTAAAAGCCTGCAATGTGATGTTATTTTTTATTCAGTAGAAAAGCAACATACTGAAAGCATATATTTAGCCATTTCAGCCTCTAATGTTAACAGTTCTGTCAAAAAAAAGCACAGATTAAGAAACAAGTAATTAGCGCTGCCCCTCTCAGCATGTAATGTAAAATCATATATTTAAAATAAGCATGCAGTATGGACTAGAAGTATGACAGAACTAAACCAAAGTATACCTTAATGATACAGATATGGTGAAATTAGAAGAGGTGTCTGTATACAGTGAGCTCAGGTGTAGTAGCATGGTGAATTCTTACCTTATCTTTTTAAATACATTGAGAATAAAGGCAAAAGCGATCAATGAATTCTACACGCTTGTCAGAAAGATATTAATAAGCTAGTCACTGCTTTCTTTCAAAATCAGCATATGAGAGATACAAACCTAGATATTAGAGTGTGCCTACTTCAAATGTCTAAAACATTTTTATATGGGCATGACAGTTCAGCAAACAGACTTAATGGTATGAGCTCTTATCAAACTTCATCCTATAGTACTGTGGAAAATCAAATGTTTTTTCCACAAAATGATCGATTTATCAACTTGGTTATCTGCATTTGGTAATGCCAAATTACCAAAATGTTGGAAATAGTGACCACAGAATTGACTTTTGGACACCGGAAGTTCCAATGTCAAAAGTCTATGTTACCGGTAATATTTTTGCAGGGGAGCAAGACCCCCTGCACTCCCCACACCAGCTGCCTATTATATCTACATACCAACTCCAAGATCGCACTACACTGAGGAAAGGGGAACAATTCCTGATCTGCATTGTTCAGCAATCTCAATTCAAAATGTCAACTTTATATTAGAGAATATGTACTCATTTTGACTAATATGAAGTTGTATACTTTTAGTTTGACATTACGGGTGTTGGTAAAACTGCATTTTTATGATTGTATACTCTCTCTCTCTCTCTCTCTCTCTCTATATATATATATATATATATATATATATATATATATAAATGAACCAGCTGTGCATGGCATTCACACAGATACATGGCCACAAGTGGCCATTTCAGTGTGAACATGGCAGGATTTAGGCAGGTATAAATGTGGTATATACTGTGCAAAGCAAAAGGATAGCAGGAAGATGTAAAATACTGGCATGAACTCTGCTGTAATACAGGGAAGCCTGTTGCCAGTTTCACAGAAAACAGACAGTCAAGAATGCGAAGCAAAACAATGAAATTAATAAAGTACAAATGTCGACTAAATGAAAAGAGTATGGTGTCAAGAATATACAGATGGCAGTATACAACTGATGAAACCACACGTAGTGTAAGAAACACTGCGGAGACAGCAATAACAATCCAGAAGCACAACATGTTAGGTACACATGGAGTGGAGGGCAGCATGCAAATGAGAATAGCTTTTATGTGAACAGACAGCCAAGCACAGCAGTCTTGGAAAACTGGGGGACAACAGCAGACAAAAACAATGTGGAGGAAAACCACAGGTTCATAGGCAGTTAGCAGGCATGCATTCCAGGAGACCATTAAGGAGACTATCTCAAATTCCCAAAGCACTGAATGGTTAAGTGAACTTGCTCAAGGTTACACAGAAGACAAATGAAGGTGAAAAGATTCAAACCCTGTACCCTTGGAGCAGGCAGTAGTTCATTAACAAATGTGAGGTTTTAGTCCTCTGAGCTATCTGTCAGACTATCATAAGCCAGGTATAAATAGTCTGGACTATAAGTTTTAAAATAATATAAATAAATTAAATATTTTGCTTGTAGAGATCTTGACTGAATGATTGGACGAAAGATGAGAGTGATGGAAGGATTATACGTTAAGTGAAACTGTTCTGGTCTAAAAAAAAGGAGGAAAGCAGATAATAAATGGAGGGGAGTACCTCTGAAAAATGAAGAGTGTAAGCTATTTGTAAAATAACAAAAGTATGCATGAATAACAGTGTGGGAATATGGACTGAAGAGTAATTGGGTACTACTATTAAGGGAAACATATAAATGTATGTGTATTTATTTAAAAATGCATGAACAGAATGAGTTTCTAGAAGCAAAGTTAACCAACTGTGATATATATATATATATATATATATATATATATATATATATATATATATATATATATATATATCTTAAAGAACTGTGCGAATATCGGTGAAGGCTGCCAGCCTAGCCAGATAGAATTTTGTAGATAATTCTGTCATTTGTAAATATTAATATAAGCCACAAGCTTGTTCTCTTAAATGGAAAAAAATGGTGTTAAATATGGAACTGCAAAAATGTAACAACACTGCAGTCTGCTGTAACAAAGCCAATAAGTCAATTCTTTGATGTCAAAACTCAGAGCCGAGATGTCTAGATAAAGGCATTCTGCCTATTGATTTGAGGCCAGAGTTAATGGCTAGAATTTGCATGCATAAAAAGGGCAATTAACCTCTGATAGTCTGTTAGCCTGGGAACCATAAAGAAATGATGCAATCTGAAATGAATCAGTGGTGTTTTATCAATTTAAGGACAGAAAGAATTAGAGCTTTAGAACATTTGTCTTGAGAACATCCAAATCACCACTCTGTCTGTGTCTATATGTAAATAAGATTTTAGAACTGTGTTTTCTCTTAGATATAGCTAGGAAATAGGAAGATTAGACTAGTTTGTTTTTCTGTGATGTCAGAACTTTTCTACTGTAATATTTTAGGTATTTCTCTGTGATCTCTGAACTCTTGACTAGCACTGTGTAGTAAAAAGTATTGTCTTCTGTTTGTTTTTAATTTATTATTAAATATTTTTAAACCTTTCAACTGTGGCTGTTTTGTGTAGAGATAATTTAAGCTCTAAGAGTACATTGCATGCATATAATGATACTGTACCAAGTCACTCAAAATAAGGCTTGACTATTTGGTTGCACTTACCATTTGGATAATAATATTGCACAGTATAATTGGGTAGGCTTTCATAAGGGCCTTTGAGTAGCTGATTAATATTAGCTGGATGGTGGCAGTGATTTCTACTGTATAGTCTGGGTAAAAGAGGCACAGCTGGAGAACCTGTGCCAGCCTTCCCCAGGAGTGTCTGTGTGGTTGTATAATCTCTTATCTCAAAGTGTGTTTGTGTGTGTGTCAGCTACATGGGCAGGGACATGAAGCACTGATTGGACAGAGAGGGTGCTAGAGGTTTTAGAGATCTGGACCCTATAGCTGTGCTAGTGAGGAGTCTTATTGGGGACCTGGAGAGAAAGGGAGAAACCAGCTCCAGACTGACTGTGATCTCTGTGTTCTCTTAAGGGAAATTGTACTTTACTGTGTGTATTTATTATCCTTTCCCTATATGGATGCCCCTCACTGGTGTTAGTGGTGAGGATTGAGGCTCCTTGATGCCTGGGCCAGTGCACAGGCATCACAAACTGTATGGAATTTTACAACGGTATCAGTTTGGAAGTATTTTTTTTAAGATTTATGAAACGTGTAAATAGAAACTTCTAGATAATGCCCATTGAGAAGAAATAAAATGATGACACACATATGGCCTGTCCAACTTTACAAATACCAATTAAACTTCTTAGACGTTATTTTTCACTATATTCACTGAAGACAGATAAGAACTTGTCACTTTTTTGAACTCAAAAAAAAACCCCTAACTTTGTTTACCATTTTTGACAGAAATGATCTCATAGCAGATGTGCATATTTGTACCACTTGGCATTGGCTAATTTCTAATTAGAAATTTGGTCCTTCTCTCATGTATCTAGCTTGAGTGCTGTGAGGTACATTTAAGGCTTCTCATTTCAGGCTAGTGCGTGACAGAAGAATATTTACTTTCAAACACTGTTCCATACACATCTGTGTATTATCTTGCTCTTACTTCATCTCATCAAGCCTATAGCTATTTTATATTTTATTTTGTTTTTTTTATTTATTTATGTTACAAATAGATAATTTCTTATAGGTTCATAGGTTCATACTAGGCTATCTGCCCTGGGGCATTTATAAGCCTAGCCCGAGTGTGTTTGGCTTTCACCACCCTTTGATTTGAGTTTACTGTGCCCTTTTTAAGGTTAGTTTACTGTGTCTCTGTCTAGTAGTGACACAGAAGTAATCACTGGGGTAAACCTACGATCCCCCATCGACTCATCAAGATTCCTCTTGAAGAGAGTCAGTGAGGGGCTCTGCCTAACATGGACTGGAATTCTATTCCAGAGCGAAGGGAGCCTCTGGGTTATGAATCTGTCCCTCCAGCATGTTCTATTTATTTCTGTGCTGAGGTTCAAGTCCCTCGAGCATGTGGTTCTAAGGGATTTGGATTTTCTGAGGTGGAGCATGTCCATTAATTCTGGGTTGGACATAGCTTTATATGTCAGTCATAGATCGCCTCAAAGTAGGCGGTATGCAACTGAGTAGAGCTGGAGTTTTTTTAACCGAGCAGCATATGGCATCTATTTGAGTCCCTTGATCCTCTTTGTGAGGTACTTTTGGGGTCATTCTTGTTGCTGCAGGTGTCAGGTAAGATACATCCCAAAAGGGGCATTTATTCTATTATGGGCCTGATGAGGGATGAATAAAGGGGCACGATGACCTCCCTTGATCTAGATGTAAATCCTTTCATGATAAGGTGGGCTATGTAGAAGGTCTTTCTAACCACTTTGGCAATGTGGTTGTCAAAGGAGAGATTACTATCATCTTGGGTCCCCAGGTCCCTAATTACTTCCTCTGTACTTAATGGGTTACCACCTATGTGGTAATTTGTGGGCACTTTGTTTTTGCCAAAGGGTATGACTATACACTTTTTGGCATTTAGCTTTAGAACATGGCTCTGGCACCAGTTATCCGTCTCTTTGAGAGCTTTTTGAAGGATGCTCGTGTCAGCTGGAGAGTCAATTATGGCACCCAGTTTGCAGTCATCTGTGAACTTGGTCAGCCACAGTCCTCCCGTGATAGCCTGTACCTCGGAAAAATATATACCGAACAAGAGAGGTCCCAGGACTGAGCCTTGTGGGACACCACTTGTAACTGGTTTCGAGTCTGACATGGCTCCAGCAACTCTGACTCTGTGGGTTCAGTCTTTGAGCCAGTTTGCAACCCATCTTGTGACATAGGGGTTTATATTTAAGCTGGATAGCTTATCTATGATGCCTGAGTGGGGTATTGTGTCAAAAGCCTTCGCAAAGTCCAGATAGGCTGTGTGGACTGTCTTCCCTTCATCTATAGCCTTGGTGACTGTTTCAAAGAAGTCAACCAGGTTCAAGAGGCAGGATCTGCCCTTGACAAAGCCAAATTGGGTAGGATCTAGTGTCTGTAGGTCCCTAATGTCTTTGTTTATGAGTTCCATGATGATCCTCTCCATAGCCTTTCAGACTAGGCTAGTCAGGCTTATGGGGTGATAGTTTCCAGGGTCCGTTGAGGCACCACCTTTGTGGAGAGGGACCACTGCTGCTGTACGCCATTCTTTGGGTACATATCCTGCAGTAAGGCTGAGATTGTACAGCAGTTTTACGTGAGGGTTTAGTTCCTCTTGGAGTTCATGTAGGACGCATCCTGGGACACTGGTCCCACTGAAGCAGTGTTTTTTGCTTTGGAGAGGGCGGCTTCCACCTGAGCATCTGAGATGTTAGGGAGGCTGCACTCTGCTGGGATAGATATTTGCTCTTTTGGGGGGGGGGGGTTTGCACTAAACCTGTCTGCCAGGATGTTGGCAATGTCTGTGGGTTCAGTGTATTTTTTGTCATTTAGAATCAACTCTGAGCATATCTGGGAGTTGCATCCCAGGTTCCTAACATAGCTAAAAAAAGCCTTGTGATTGTCTTTAGTGTCCTGTGCAATTTTTCTCTCAAAGCTGGCCTTGGATGATTTTATGAGGGATTGTAATGTTTTGCTAGTACTGATCAGAGATGCCTTCCCTTTTAGGGATTTTGCTCTATCATGTAGTAGCTTCCTCCTTCTGCTGTACAGCTTATTTATGGCTGGGGTCCACCAGACTGGATGCCTGCCTATGGACGATTGGGTCTTGGTTTTGTTTGGGATAGCATGATCCATGCATTCCTGGAGGTGTCCATAGAATGCATTTATATAGGATTCTGCAGTTTGGGACGTAGTTTCCACTGCCCCGGGGGCCTTGAAGGATTCCACCTCAGTTTTGAGAAGTGTGAAGTTCACTTTTGAGAAGTTTTTCACTGTGGTTTTCTGGGCTGGGTGTGGGGTTGGGTTGTGGATATCCAGTGAGATTAATTTATGGTCTGATCTTACCAGTGAGGGGTTTACTTCTGGTATGGAGCATAGAGTTCCCGCGTTGGTAATGATCAGGTCGAGTATGTTTTCCCCTCTTGTGGGAATGGTGACTAGTTGTTCCATAGCATTTGAGTTTATAAATTCCAGGAACCTTTGGGCTAGGGTGTTGGGGCTTGAGTAATGCTCCCAGTCTATGTTTGGGTAGTTGAAGTCACCCAATATAATGGTGTTTGGAGAGATCTTCATGTTCTTCAGTGTTTTCAGTAAAGCCGAGTTGGATTCCTGATTTTGAGAGGGTGGTCTGTAGCATTTTATAAACTGAAAAGCAGTTTTGCCCACTGTTAGTTGCACATGGATGGTCTCTGATGCTTTGTGCAGCGCCACTAACCTGGAGGTGTGGGTATCCTTGATAAATATGGATACTTCCCCTCCTTTTGTGGTTCGGTCCGAGATCTGGGGCCGAAAAGCATGATATGAGGTATAACCTGGTAGTGCTGGGGTGCTCTCTGGAGCCTTGAACCAAGTTTCTGTCACTGCACAGATATTGATGTTTTCCATACTGAGGAGAGCTTCGAGTGCATGCATCTTGAGGTTTAGACTTCTGGCGTTTAGCAGCATTACCCTTAGTTTCTTGTACATTGTGTTGCCGATGGAGGTGGGTTTGTCTTTTCAGCTTTACCTAAAAAAGGCACTATGGGGGAGGCAAGAGCCTTTGCCAATATCCGAAAGCCCAGGGGCGACAAGTGCAAGCCGTCCCTAGTGAAGAAACTTGGCTTGTCTAGCATGTCATCCCAGGCTGACAGACACTGGATCCCCTTTGAATGACACCAAAATTTTAGCCAATTGTTAAAATTGATCATTTTGTCTTTATATTGCGGCATCATTCTAGGTGAGGGTAAGATGCTGCTTAAGGTCAGGGTCATACCGGCCTGGGCTACATGATCAGAGAGCTCCTCTATGTCTCTTTTCATGTAGTCGAGGGAGGTATGTCTCAGGCCTTTTATAACCAGCATGTACTATGACTGAGTCATATGTGTACTTGCTTTGGAGTGACCTGCGTGCTTGCATTATGTGGCAGATCCTAGCGCCCGACAGGCAGCTCACTGTGACCTTCTCTTTGCTCAGCCTGGTGAGCGGAACGTCAGTGTGTCTGACTACAGGACTTTTATATAACCATTATAAATGTTTAAACAACTTTTTTGTGATCCAGATTTGCTTTGAACTAAGCTTAATGGCTCTGAATTGTTTTTTGACAATCGTACAGGAGGCTTTCCCACAATGTAACAAACCTCACCAAACCTTTAAGGTATAACTATATATATTTTATGTAGAGTCATGAACTAGCAGATGTTTTTACTGGTTAAAAACATTTTCATTAATGTGCTGAGGCTCACTGATTTCCCACTGAATACACATCTGATTAAGTTCCGTTTGTGCTCTTCTGCCTCATAACTCCCCTTTTACAAAGCCTTTTAGGCCGGCACATCTTCTTTAATATTGAAAATGTACAGATGTACAAACAGCACATTTAATCACCTTTTACAAGGTCTTGAAATGTCCAAGCTATTGTATACTCTGGATTAATGGAAGAGGACATGCAATTCATAAAACACTGACAAGTCTGCATCCTCTAAAATAGTGTTTTTGAGGAGTCACAAAATAACTTTCAAAAAGTGAGCATTATCTTATGCAAGGCAATACCTTGTTTCTCTATGAAAAGCAGACTGTAAACAAGCAGTTTGAGCAAAGTTTGGAGGATGGATGTTGCTTGGACTGACCTCTACAGAATGCATTTTGGATCAGGAGTAGACAAAATAAATCATCAGGAGCTCAATGACCTCACTTAGCTGAGTTGAGCTGATGTCATCAGGAGTTTAGTGATATCACTTAGAAGAGTTGAGCTGATGTCATCAGGAACTCACAGATACACAGTCTTTGCATTGTTAGTCCTTTGGTGTAGGTCTATAAGCTGTCTCCCATTTGGCTGCCATTGTAGCCTCTGGTAAAGAGACAAATTCATTTAGGTTGCAACTCTTAGTAAAGGGAATTAACTTAAACCAAAGGGTAGCAGTACAGAAGTATTTTTTTCTACTTTCAATGCTGAACTTCAAATTATGATTCCAATTATTTACATTTTTTAATTAGCAGTAACAACAGTACAAGCAAGCTGTTGCAGACATATAAATAGCAGAAGGAGCAGTGTAAGATAAGATAGAGATACAGTTTAGCTAATAGATTTTAGTGGTAATATACACACTGCATGGTACAGGGCATTAGAAAATTGTGTTACGGAATCAATGAGTACCATTAGACAGTTAACATTCAAAGGGAATGAATTAATGTACCAGGATAGTACTGTAAAAAGTACACCTAAATTTATGTGCCATGAACACAACCTTTTAATGCAGTTTCATTTTCCATTTTGCTTACTAATAGAAGATTTTAAAAAGCCATTTTTAACAAGCAGAAAAAGGTGGAAGCAAAACAAGTAACTGCAGCAGCAGTTAAAGGGACTGTGTGTGTGTGTGTGTGTGTGTGTGTGTGTGTGTGTGTGTGTGTGTGTGTGTGTGTGTGCGTGTGTGCACATGTGCAAGAATATTGGTTTGAACTATATGCATCTCACAGCAATAAGTTAAAATACATTATGGTGTGTATTATTCATGTATTCATTGATTTGATTACAATCACACATCTGAGGTGTGTACATGACTGGAAGGATTTGCATGAGAACAGCAAACTTTGAGCAAAGGATGAAAAAGTATTTTTTTTTTTTTTTTTTTTAGAGAAATCAACTGAGCAACATCTCTGGCAGTAGCAGAATGCTGAAACAGTCTTTTTTTAACACCTTTATTGAAATAACAGCAAGAACCTAGAAACTCGAGGCAAAAGGACAATCAGTATGCCAATCTTAAGTTGCTACAAATACACCCACAGCTTCAGCTAAGATAGCAGCAATTCTGAATGCATATTAGTAGTAAAACAACCGAGTCTCACCACCCCCACCTCCCAGCATAAAGGCAGAGGAGTTTCCACAGTGTGATGTCCAGATTTATCTCAGACAGCATTACCAGAATGTCATGTCCAGATTTCTGCCAGACTATATTTTCATGCAGCCTGTCTGTGTTGAAATTGCAGAAACAGGGTGGTAGGTTTAGTGTACTGCTCCAGAAATCCTCCACTATTCCATAGCTACAGAGGCACCTCTTCACTACCTTCAATATTTATCACCACCGCCATCGTCTTCCAACAGGGCTGGGATATAGCACAGCAAGGCTGCAGAATATCACAAGCCCATCTTCATGAATACATTCACTGCAGTCAGGCTTTACTGATGAAAACAAAGTTCTATATTAAGAATAAAGTGGATGGTCATTTCTCAGACTGATTTGTTGTTTGTTAACTGGGTAAGCCCACTTGGTATATGTGCTTCATTTCCTGGACAATCTAAGTCAATTGTTCAAAGCTATACAGTATAAAAGGGAAGATAGAGGGATTCAAACTGAAGACTATTGGAAAAATCTTGTTTACTACCCACATCCTTAAATATCTGAACTAAATAGACAGATATCAACTCTTAATAGAAAATGATGGTTCATGCTTAGGGTTCACTCATGTTTACATCATACTGAACATTAATAAAGTAAACATCCAAGAAAATTCTTCTAGGATTGCTGTGACAGATACAGTAAGCAATGACAGTTTCCTTATAGTTTTACACTGTGGCGTTCATCATTATTACTTACCAGCCATAATAGCATATTTTGGTGAAAAGGCTGCAGGGAATATAGGAACATAGGAACATACTAAGCAAGAGATGACAGGGAATGTAAGATGCATAGCCATGTACACTTTTAAGCAGCAAACTTAAAAGTTCTTACCACCCTCTTCAAGCACTTAATAATGTTGTGTCAAACACAAAACTATTCAGAGCCATTAAGCTTAGTTCCAAAGCAAATCTGGATCACAAAAAAGTTGTTTAAACATTTATAATGGTTATATAAAAGTCCTAAAAGGCCCAAAATATTTAGTTCAAATAGAAAAAAAAACATTTTCAAGACGACCCCTTTTCAATGCCATGAAGATTATGGTCTGAAACATCTACAACCAGATAGATGAATATTCCTATCCATCTGCCTACTTAACTGAATAAATTACTTAAAACATCAACAAAGTATCTTTATTCCTCCAACAGGGAATGCATCAGACAGAGAGAGAGAGAGAGAGAAAGAGAGAGAGATGGAGACAGAGTCTCCTAGATCTGCTAGTTAAAGTGATTTTTATCTGGAATGGAAGGAAGTGCAGGTAAACCCGACAATGGATTGGAGCACTTTGACAACCAAAAAGAATGAAGCAAGGGGGAAAAAAATCCATTCCTGGGAGTATGCAGGTATCTGTTAAACCCTGCCAATAGTATTTCTAATTACTTGTCACCTCCCCACAGCATCAGTCACACGATCAATAATGTGAAACACAAACTTCTTAAAATTGTCACAAGTGGATGTGTATTCATAGACAGCACTAGTTGCACTTTTTTATGTCATTCAAATGTTCATTAATCCAGGGCTGGTGGTAGCATTTTGGGGAAACCTCAGTAAGTTTCAAGTTTGGTCCCTGCCCCAGAGGACTTCCATGTGCCACCATGTTGCTACCATGCCCCCTTTCCTGTTAAACTCCCACCCCAGCACTACTTTATTGATCACTGAATACCATATGGTACCAAAAATGTTAATACTCATAGACTATTACAGGCAGACTTATAATGCCACTAGTTTTACCACATCTACGTAGCTAGTCCCGCAGAGATCCACCCATACTGATTGGCATTTTGTAGCAATGCTTTTACTTTGTGACAAGCCTCTACATCACAGCAATATTTCCACTCCTAGTATACAGACACACACACACACACACACACACACACACACACACACACACACACACACACACACACACACACACTGACTGGCATTTAGTAGAAGTCTGACAGAGGTCCACATAGATGCCTGCACAGACACAAAACAGGTTTAGAAACACCCACACAGACTACTACACAGAAATTATAGACAGAGATATCCACACAGACTCCCACACACACAACACACACAGAGACACTCACACGGTCTGTCACATGCAAGACAGGCACAAATGCACCCACATAAGACAGAGACATTGCTACAGTGAGTGATACAGACTGCACAAGACTTGACATGCAGAGCCCACAAAAGAGATACAACAATACAGAAATATTGAAATACAGTGTCCTCAAAAGATAGGCACAGCACAACAGTGAAACTGAGACCTACATAATACAGGCAATGCCATAGGAAGACTGACACATGCAAGGCACTAAGGCTGACAGACAAAGAGACAAATGACAGCAAGTAGAAAGGCACACAAAAGCCCAATACAGAGCTACAGAGACACTGACATGCACACAGGTGTAGACACTGACACACACACAGTACACAGAGGCACACGGATACACACAGCAACTACAGAAGCACACAGTCCAAAGACACACACCTATAGACATTCGGAACAGTCAGACTATAGAGAGGCACACATGGAACAAAATCATATGGAAACAAGACTACACACACAAGACACAGGAGAAGGCCATATACAGAGACTGAAGCAGACTGGTGAGTGACACTACCCTGCCTGGACAGTAATAAGCTCCTCAGCTTATTAGATTCTCCTATTCCTTTTACTGTGTCAGATGAGCAATACTGGGGCTTCATGTTCTGCATGGTATCCTTGCATCACAATGAATCCTGCCATCCATAGTTGTCCTTGTGTCATGACTAATCCTGACACCCCCTAGCTGTGCTTGCCTCACAGTATACCTGTCCCTACTAGCTGTCCACAAATCCCAATGACCCTTATTCTCAGTCATTTTCGTAGCTGGTGGTCATATCTGTTAGAGCAAGTGACACTATCTGACTGGATATACAACACAGGATTATATAAGCCACTAAGGAATGACCTGACATTTACTAGCACTACTGCAAAGCAATGATGTGCACCTACCTAGATTTTTACTGGCATTCTGCAAATTTTCTTGCAGGCAAAGTCTTCAGTCGAGTTTCTGTATAAAATGTGTCTCGGTTCATGCTCAGTTGAGGGCATGGCTAATTCTGAAATCCTGTCTTGGATCATTGATGACCATAGGTAAGTCTCATTAATCGCCTATAATACTTCCATGAGTCCCTTCAGCTATAACCATACTATGATGATGAAGTCTAGCCTGCATTCCCAACGAGTCTTTGAAAGTAGCTTTATAGTAACATTTATGTGTCTTTACAAGATCTGCCATCATTTTTTGATGCAGGCAGATTACCTAAATGTCCTGCAGTGCTTGCAGTTATGTATGTCGTCCATCTCTAACTATGAGATTTAAATTGTTTCACCACATTGTACATAAAATGCCCTAGAATTATCTCTTTAGTCTTAGCCTGCACTCCAGCTCATTCCCCCTTCATATTGCTGCCATTGTCATATCCTTGCCCTCAAAAGTCATTAATATTCAGTTGATGATGTTGCAGAGTCTGAAGAAATGTATGTTAAGTCCTGCTCCGGATGTATCATTCACAGGCACAAATTCCAAAAAGTGTTCCTCATCTGAGGCTGTGATACTTGAATTGTCCACATACCAGACCACAACAATTTGTCCTTAATGGCTGATGCCTGCGATGCAATCAATCAAGACAGAAATCTACCTGGCATCCTTCACATTTCCTGTAATGATCCTTAAAATATCATTTTAGATCAAATAGATCATTCCATTCTGAAGGTCCTTCCCATGATAATGACCCATTACTTTATTCCCAATATGATATAAATGTCCAGCCATGATGGTATCAAAGTGCGACAAAAGTTGTTCTTGGCCTAAGAAATTTTCAGTGCCATGGGATGTCCTATGGCATGCCATGTTCTGTTCTGCTAGGTACTAGACAATAACTATCATACATTCTAACATACAAACCAGTGATTTATTTCCTTTTCTACTTACTATTATTATTAGTATTATTAATATTTACTTCTTGACAATTATCATTTTCAGTATGCTGTCCAATTCCTTCCATCTTAGAATGTATGCTGAATGCTCTAGTGGTCGGTTATGGCAGTGTAAAGCTTTGGACATCTCTCTCCATGCTCTATGATCACCTGACTAGAGAAGATTGTTAGAATGTATAAATGACTGTCACAGAAAGCAAGATAATGCATCTTTTGAGTCTGAATTTCAACCAAGTGCGTTTTGCTCTCTGTCTCTCTCCCTTCACTCCATTAGGAAACGTGAAAATAATTCTCCAATGTGAATAATTTTTTTTGGCTCATTGACTGGGAACTGTGGTAACCCACTAACTGCCAACATACTATCTAATTATAGCCATATTGACTACATACACCTCAGGTAGTTCATTTCCAACTCATAGAAAACAATTGTCACATAGACAATAGCCCTACAAAGCTAGCTCAACAGCCATCTATAAACTGGAAAAGAAAGCATACATTCTCATCCCACCCCTGCACACAGCAGTGGTCATTGTCACCCACAGACTACTACAGCCACTTATGTTAGTCACCGATTTTCAAAAACAAGAAACCAGGTTAGGGAACACCTCACCCTACTATGAAAAACACTGCACACAGTAGCTCAGTGGAACTAAAAATTAAAATGCAGTGCCCCAAAGCAAGCAAAGACTCATTTGCAGAGGCCCCAAGCAAACACTGATGCACAGTAGCCAAAAGTAAAGCATCCAAGCAAACTTACAATGCTATGCAGTAGTTAAAAAAGTATTAACAAAGTATATACCACAAATCTTTAAAGCTCCAAACAGTTCTGTATAAACCATAGAATGTATATTTCTACTGTATCCTTTTCATCACCACATTCTGACAACAAAAACCTTTGTTATAAAGTATATACTGGTCCCCCTCCCCCAATACCTATCAACCTCATGGATCAGAATTCTAGACCAGACCAATACTATTGGGGTGGGGGCAATCTGTCAGTCAGTGCAGAAGACTAAACTCTGAGCTGTTAATGAGCTTCTTCTTCTTCTGCCCAGCTTCTGCCCAGGGTATGGTATTTGATTCCCCCTCACTTTCATTTGCCTACTGTTTGATTTTTGAGCAAGTCACTTAACCAGACGGGGGATCCCAGCATACCTCTCAACATTTTAGTGCAAAGAATTCTGTACTAAAATCAAAACATGTGGCAGAGGGGGGTTCAAAGGTGAACATCAGGGACATATTTTAAATATTCTTATAAATTAAGAAAGTTAATCGAATAACACTTCTACAGCAGCTTAACAGTGGGAGTGGTAAGCACTAGGTAGCCTATCTACCACAAGAGTGATTTCTGGCCCAGAAATGGTAGTTTATTGGCCGTTAGTTTTTCCATCTCTTTTAACTTACTGGTTTAAAAGCTCGCATTTGTGCTTGTTTCCCATCTTTCCTGTAACTAGTCTAGTCCAGATACAGATGTGCTGTATCCAGGACTGTTTGTAAGCTTCTGAGCCCCCAAAGCCTTTCTGTGTTGGAGGGAAGCATTCTAGCTTATCAGTGGGAGTGGTAACCACTAGGTAGCCTATCTACCACAAGATCCAGGTACAGATTCTTAGTTTTAGCACTTGAATTTGCTTATTCGTGCTCAGCACTTGTAACTTGTTGTTAGCACTAAATAAGGTACAAATTACTACAGCACTCAACCTTCCTCTTTACGTAGAGGAAAGCAGTTTTTGTACTTACGTTCCTCACTTGCTTAGAGAAAAACAGCTCTTGTTCTCACTTTCATCACTTGTCTAGAGGAAAGTAGTTTTTTACTCAGTCATGTCCAAGGGTCAGCTCCCAGTGTTCTCTCCTATCTATCTGATGAATCTGGGCATCTTGAGGCAATGTAGCAATTGCCTCATGTACACAGACAACCCTCTCCTCCTACTACCCAACACCACAACCTGTGAGAGATGCACTTACCTAGCCAAACTGGAGATGAAGCTCCCTCCAACCAAGACTGAACTTGACAGTCAAGAGGAGAAGGTAAACACTTGCACCACACCACACTCATCACATAGTCCCACTAAACCTACACCACCAAAATCCACACATAGAAACACAAAAACATTCACAGAGGCTCACAATAATAATCTGCTCAAGCACCAGAGACCTCCAAAGCAGAAACACAAGCAACCTCCACCTCCCCACAACAACCCAAATGACACATAGCCCACAGACTCAGTGTGCCAATAAACCACAGCCCATAAGGCAAACCAAAGTACCCAACACACTAGTCATAGGTGACCCTATAGTCAGGCACACTGATGTCCCACTCACCAGGCTAAATAAGGAGAAGGTTACTGTCAGCTGCCTGTCGAGTGCCAGGATCCACCACATAACCCACACACTCAGGCCACTCCACAACAAGTACAAATATGACTCTGTCATTGTTCACACTGGTGTGAACAACCCGAGATGTACTTCCCTGGACTACATAGAAAGAGACATGGAAGAGCTCTCCGATCTTGTAGCCCAGGCAGGTATGACCCTAGCCCTGAGTAGCATCCTGCCATCGCCCAGAATGATACCGCAGTACAAGGACAAAATAATTGACTTCAACAATTGGCTAAGCTTCTGGTGTCATTCTAAGGGGATCCAGTATCTGTCTGCCTGGGACGACATGGTCAACCGACCATGATGCTTTGCCAGAGATGGCCTGCACCTGTCGCCCCTGGGATTCTGGATACTGGCAAAGGCTCTTGCCACCCCTATAGTGCCTTTTTTAGGTAAGGTTCAAATGACAAATTCACCACCATAACAGGAACAGGCAAACAAAAACTGAGGGTAATGCTACTTAATGCTAGAAGTCTAAATCTCAAAATGCACTCACTCGAGGCACTCCTTAAAATGGAGAACATTGATATCAGTGCAGTGACTGAGACCTAGTTCAAGGCTCTAGAGAGCACCCCTGCATTACCAGGCTATAACTCAAACCACACTTTTCGGCCATCTAACCTGGACCAGAACACCAAAGGCAGAGGTGTATTCATATTCATTAAGGATATCCACACCTCCAGGCTAGTTGCACAGTATAATGCATCCAAGGTTATCCAAGTGCAACTAACTCTGGCAAAACTGCAATCCAAATTGTAGCTTGCTACAGATCCCCCACCATGCTCCAGGATTCCCACTCCTCTTTTCTTAATATACTGGAAAATATTAGGGTCAACCAAACACTCTAATAATGGGAAATTTCAACTACCCCACCATTAACTGGGAAAACTACTCATGTACCAACTCCTTTGCTCAACGCTTTCTGGAATTCATAAATTCCAGTGCCCTGGATCAACTTATCCACACCCCCACCAGGGGCAACAATATCCTAGACCTAGTCATTACCAACATGAGTGACCAGTGTTCCACACCTGAAATCAACTCCACGTTGGTCAGATCCAACCATAAGCTAATCACCCTAGATATCTGCATCCCGCCCCCCACCCACCATTAAGGAAACCATGGCAAAAAATTTCTCCAAAGCCAACTTCATGCTTCTTAAGACAGAAGTGGCAAACTTCATGACACCCATGCAGATGGACAGTACAGTTACGACTGCTGAATCCTACACAAATGCACTCTATAAGCACTTACACGAGTGCATGGATCGTGCTATCCCAAACAGAACCAAGATGCTATCCTCCAAAAAAGAAACTGTTGCAAAAGAGAGTAAAATCCCATGAGTGGAGGAGCTCCCTGATCAGCCTCAGTAAGAAGCTGAGATCCCTTATAAGATCCTCCAAATCTAGCTACGAAAACAAAATCACCACTGATTCTAAGAGCAACCAAAAAGCATTCTATAACTATGTCAAGAATCTCAGTGGCAACACCCAGATCTGCTCCGAGTTACAGCACTACAGCACAAAAATTACAGAACCAACTGATATTGCCAACATCCTGGCAGATAGGTTCAGTGCTAACTTCATACCCCCCTCTCACCCCCTAAAGGGCCCATATCTATACGGGAAGAATGCAGAATCCCTGTAATCACATCTATGCAGGCAAAAGCTGCACTCTCTAAAACCAAAAACACAGCATCCATGGGACCGGACAACATCCCAGGCTGCATTTTACAAGAACTTCAGAATGAACTGGCTCCCCACCTATGCACCATGTTCAATCATAGTCTCACATCAGGCTTTGTGCCCACTGAATGGCACACAGCAACAGTTATCCCACTCCACAAAGGGGGAGCCCCCACTGATCCTGGAAACTATCGCTCTATTATCCTGACGAGACTGGTCTGCAAGATAATGGAACGTATCATCATGGAACTCATAAACAAAGACATTGGTAACCTCCAAACTCTGGACCCAACCCAGTTCAGGTTTATGAAAGGCAGATCATGCCTTCTGAACCTGATCGACTTCTTTGAGGCAGTCACCAAAGCCGAAGACGAAAAACAACAAACTCTTCTTACACTGTTAAGGATACCAACTGAAACATAAAAAGCAGTAGAAAAGTAAAAAATATATGAATAGCCAATCCCAAAGAGCATTTTATTATTTAGACCAATCTCAGGTAATTTCAACCTCTACAATGGAATTTCCACTTTTTACCACGTTCATATATTTTTAAAATAGGAAGTAGCAGTCCATGGTATACAATCTGAGGAAGGCTAAATAGCCGAAAGTGCTTATCAGACATCAAGTGGACTGATTTTTATTTTCTGATAATCTATGTTTTAACTTGCTTTTTAAATAAAATTGTTTTTAATAGTGTCTACTGCCGTGGTGGATTACTGAAGACTTTTCTAAAGCCGTAGATGAGGGTAAGGTGGTTCACACAGCCTATCTTGACCTCGCCAAGGCTTTCAACACCATCCCCCATTCTGGAATTATAGCTAAACTCACTAAACTAGGTATAAATCCCTATGTCACAAGATGGGTTGCTAACTGGCTCACTGACAGAACCCACACTGTAAAAGTTGCAGACTCTAAATCTGACTTCAAACCAGTGACAAGTGGAGTACCACAGAGTTCAGTCCTGGGACCTCTCCTGTTTGGTATCTACTTCTCTGAAGTACAGGCTAACACAGACAGCCTCTGGCTAATGAAGTTCACAGATGACTGTAAACTAGGAGCCATAGTCGAGTCCCCAAATGATGTGGACATCCTACAGAAGGGCCTCAGTGAGACAACTGCATTGTGTCAGAGGCATGGCCTCAAGCTCAGTGCCAAAAAGTGCATTGTCATCCCCTTTGGTAAAATCTCTGTACCCATGAACTACCACATAAACAGCAGTCTACTTAATGCCGAATATGTGATAAGAGACCTTGGTGACCCAGGTGGATAGTAGTCTCTCCTTTGATAATCACATCGCCACAGTAGTCAAGAAATCCTTCTATGTGGCACACCTCATCACAAAAGGGTTCTCTTCCAGGAAAAAAGAGGTCATTGTTCCCCTCTACTCGGCACTCATTAGATTCATTATAGAGTACAACGCCCCTTTTGGAATGTACCCCCCAAGCCATCTGCAGCAGCTGGAAAGGCCACATAAGTACCTCACAAAGAGGATTACTGGCCTCAAACAGATGCCCTACATTGACCATCTCAAAAAACTCCAGCTTTACTCTGTAGCAAATCTCCTACTCTGAGGAGATCTCTGCCTAACATATAAAGCTATGTTAAACCCAGAGCTGTTGGACATGCTACACCTAAAGAAATCCCAATCCCTCCGAGCTACACACTCTAGGGACCTAAACCTTGTCACCACAATAAACAGAACATGCTGGAGGGATAGATTCCTGTCCCAGAGACTTCCTATACTCTGGAACAGGCTACCCATCTATGTCAAGCAAAGTTCCTCATTACCACTCTTCAAGAAAAATCTTGATGAGTGGATGGGAAATAAGAAATACAACCCGGGGATCACTTCTGTGGCTGTGCTCGACAGGGCCACAGGAAATTAACTTTCTTGGGTGGTGTAAGCCAGAGAAACTTGTTGGCTAGGCTTACTTAGACCCTTGGGCTGATAGCCTAGTACCTACCTATGAACCTATGTGTTTTCTGAAGGATATGAAGTCTGAAACTCAAATGTTTTTTATTTAGTGACTTTAGTCCTCAGTGATATACTAGCAAACTGCAAATTTGAGGGTAAGACCAATGTACAAGAGAAAAATATGAATTTTCTGCACGATTCTGACAGTCAAGATGTATTGCCCACATATATGCAAAGATTTTTATTTATTTATTTTATTTATTTATTTATTTATTGACATTTGTTAACCAGGTTAGTCCAACTGAGCCAGGGGCCCAATTTCAGTGGAGACCCGAGAAGAAAAGCTCTAGATACAAATAATAATATCACAGAAGTATTCGAAAAAAATACCACAAAAATAGTTATATTTACAATGGTATAGTTTCAAGTGGTTATACACTGGAGACACATTATTATACTGTATTGTTTAAGGTGCAGAAGAGGAAGAAATTAAAAAAAATCAGTACATAACATCAAATAGGTTTAATATCTCAAATTATCTACAGGTAATAGCTGGAAACTTCAGGAGTAGCACTATTTACAAGAAGCAGGGAGTAGGGTAAAGAAAGTAAAGGGAGGTATTAGAGAGACAGGTAGAAAGAACTAAGATATATGCTTAGAGTGAGGAATTAGAGAGAGAGAGAGCATTAAAATATCAGGTAGGAGTTTGACATGGACAAAACCAGGTGTTTAGTAGGTAGTTTTTAAGCTCGTGTTTAAACTTGGCTTTATGAGGGATGCTTCTTATATTAAGGGGAAGGGTATTCCAGGAATGGGCTACAGAAAATTTATAGATGGTCTTGCCAATATTTTTGGCAGGTTTGTAGATGTCTAAAAGAAGATTTTCAGATGTGCGAAGCTGACCTCTGTGGTTATAGGGTGATATGATGTTAGAAATGGAGGGACAGGAAGTGGGGTTATAAAGTATGGAGTGTGTAATGTGTAGTTGTGGCATAAGAAGTTGTTTTTGAAATTCAGGCCATAATAAAGACTTAAGAGCGAGACAGTGGTGGGATTTATATGGTAGATTTGAGGCAAACCTAGCTATTTTGTGGTAGGTTTGTTCTAATTTAGAGAGGAAAGATGACTGAAGTTGTTTAAGGATTGGGGCTGCATATAAAAGACAGGGTAAGAGAAGTGAAGTAGTAAGAGAGGGTTTAGTGGCGGGAGAGAGAAGTTTGTGATTATGGTACAGAACTCCAAGTTTTTGGTTAGTTTTTTTAATGCACTGTTTGATGTGAGTGTCAAATTTTAGTTAATCGTCAATAGTTACACCAAATAATTTGGTGAGGGGTTCAGGTGTGATGATAGTATTATTAAGAGAGGTAATTGAGAAGGAGGGTTTAAGGTGTAACATTGTTTTAGGCAGGAAGAGTAAAAGCTTTGTTTTTTTTGGGTTTAATATTAGTTGGTTTTCAGTGAGCCAGGTTTTGACAGAGGTGAAGGTATCTTTGGTATGGGCTAGGAGTTATGGAAAGTTGTGGGTGGTGGTGATAAGGGTTGAATCATCAGCATATTATAAGAGAGTAGAGAGCTTAGTAGCAGAGTGGTCTGTTTGTAAATATATTGAACAAGAGGGGACCCAAGATAGAGCCTTGGGGAACACCTGTGTTGACTGGTAGAAATGGGGAGGTGACAGATTGCCAGCGCATAGATTGTTGTCTTTTAGATAAGTAACTAGAGAACCAGTTTATAGTGGAGGTGCAGAGATGGAGATCAGAAAGTTTAGATATCATTTTGGTGTGAGAGACTGCATTGAAGGCCTTGGACAGATCAAGGAATAGGCAGGAAACTAGGAGGTTGTTGTCACTGGCTTCTGCTATAGTTTGGGTGAATGAGAATAGTGCAGTAGATGTGCTGTGGTGGGGTCTAAATCCATACTGAGTGGGAGTAAAAAGATTGTTGTCCAGCAAGTGTTTAAGTAGTTGGGTGTGGACACATTTTTCAAGAATTTTGGATAGTGGGAGAGTATAGCAATGGGGCGGTAGTTGGATGGGTCAGTAGAGTTATCACCTTTGTGGAGAGGGATTGTGAAGAAGGCTTTCTAAATGTCTGGGACAAGGGCTTCTGTAATGGAGTGATTTATAAGGATAAAGACTATGTAAGCAATGGAATTGGCAGCGATTTTGAGGAAGTGAGGGGGTAATTTATACTGACTTAAAAAATTGTTTGAATAACAGGTGTTGATACTCAATATCTTCCACAAAACACTAAGTTTTATGGGGAACAGATCAAAAATATGAGGCAGAACAAACATAAGAATAAAAAATCTGGACATTCTGCAAGATTGTGTCCCCCTTTTTACAGACACACACACACACACACACACACACACACACACACACACACACACACACACACACACACACATACACACGAAGGCCAAAATTCAGGGACAGATTTTAAATATTCCTCTTACAAACCTTGAAAGGTGCTAAAACAACAAGTGTTCTGTTAGCATCTATTTTCTGAAGAATAATAAGTCTGAAAATCAGTCCTCAGTGATTTGCTAAAAAAAATACCACATTTAAAGGAGAACACAGCAAAAACATGAGGTTGTAGAGCAGAGATATAAGACAAACCTCTGAAATCTTTTTTTGTGTTAATACCAGTTCAGCCTTTGCTTCTCTGTTTATTTCTTTGTTTTTTTTTTACATTTAATTTTGTTTCTGTTTGCACTGCCTGCGAGGCATTTTATATAGGTAAAATGAAAAGAAAATTGAAAGAAGGGATGTATGAACATTTGAATGGCATAAAGAGAAAAGTGCAACTAGTGCTCTGTATAAACAAATTTCCACTTTTTACAATTTTAAGAAGGTTGTGTTTTAAGTCAGTGGTCATATGACCAATGCTGTGTGTGTATCATTTGAAGAAGAAAGACTTGAAACTGAAATAATTAGTATTATAGTTTTATTATAATGATAGTTTGTTTTAAACTTTAAATGGTTTGAGGCTTGTGATATGCTTAAATCAGCTGATGAAGCATTGTATGTTGGTCTGATTAAGCCTCAAGTTGCATTTTTTGTAGAGACAAAGGCACTTACTAATAGAAATTCTTTTCATGTCCTGTGGCTGCTTTTGTGCACCTTTAAAACTGTTTAGTTGTGTTTTATAAGTGAGTTTGGTTTTAGAAACAGAGTTCTAGTCTTTTTTTAAGTGTATACTTGCCCCCACCCCAAAAAAGTCAGAATGAATATGTGACGGTCAAAGTTCAGGCTACTATCTATCTGTG
The DNA here is from genome assembly GCF_019279795.1 of Protopterus annectens. NCBI lineage: Eukaryota > Metazoa > Chordata > Ceratodontiformes > Protopteridae > Protopterus > Protopterus annectens. The sequence goes on from NC_056735.1 coordinate 1,356,153,798, forward strand.
TACCTACATATCTCAACTCAGAGACTGCTCTTAGGGGTGTGTTGTTAATGTTGTTGTTAGCAGGGATATTTTGCTTTCCAAAAGGGTACCATAATGCATTTCTTCACATTTAGTTTCAGGCCATGGTTCTGACACCAGTCATTTGCCTGATTAGACCCTCCTGAAGGATATCTACATTGTTGGGGGATTTGGTGATTGCCCCCAGCTTGCAGTCATCTGCATACCTCTCAATCTCTTAGATCAAGAAATCTGGACAAAGCCATAATGGAGGTACAAAGGCCCAAAAATAGTGACAATTTTTAAATAATGCTCTTACAGACTTAAAACGTTGATAGAAGCACAGGTTTTGTATTAGCATGACTTTTTCTGAAGAGTATGAGGTTGTCTGTCAGTATTTTCTGACTTCAGTCTGCAATGAATTGCCAAAGATTGGCCAGTGAAACAAAGTTTTATGAGGAACAGACCAAAATATGAGGCATAAATCTGGACATTCTGTGAAAATCTGGACAGTTGAGAAGTATGGTCATCTGTAAATATTGTCATCCAGAGGCCTTTCACATTGGCCTTGGCTTGTAAGAAGTATATTCTGAATACGAATGGTCCTAGCAATGAGCCTTGTTGTACACCACTAGTAACTGGCCTCTTGGTGGAACTGGATTCATCTACTTTCATTACATGTGTCCTGTCCATGAGCCAGTTGGCTAATCATCTGGTGACATAGGAATTTTTGCCTAATTTTGTGAGTTTGCTTATAATACCTGAGTGGGTAATTGTGTCAAATGCCTTGGCCAGGCTGAGGTAGGTGTTATGTACTGTTTTGCCCTCATCCATGGCCTTAGTGACTTTCTCAAAGAAGTCCACCAGATTTAGAAGGCATGACCTGTCCTTGACAAAGCCAAATTGCATTGTGTACAGTGTTTGAAGGTTTCCTATGTCATTATTTTCAGGTCCATGAGCATTCCTTCCAGGGCCTTACAAATAAGACAAGTCAAGGTTATGGGTCTGTAATTTCCAGGGTCAGTTGACAGTCCTCCCTTATGCAGCGGGATGACTGTAGCTGTTCTCCACTCTATTGGGACAAAGATGGTGCAGAGGCTGTGGTTAAATAGAGATCCTATTATGCCTGATAGGGCCTAATTTAAGCTATTTAAGAGGCAACCTGGTATCAGACCCCATTGAAGCTGTGTTTTTAGCTTTGGAGAGCACAGTGGCTAACCACTCATTGGTGATAACTGGCAGAGGAGTGGTGGAGGGTATTTCTTGGGGGACAACTGGGGATTATGGGGAAGTGAAATTTGAGCTGAATTTATTAGCCAGCACATTAGCTGTATTTTCTGGCTGAGTGTAGGAGATGCCATCTATAACTAATTCTGCACATTGTTGGGTGATGCCCTTAAGATTGTGGACATAACTGAAAAATGCCTTGTGGTTGGCCTTAGCTTTGGAGAGTATTTTTACCTCAAAGTCTGCTTTCAGAAACTTGACTAGTTCCCTGGTTTGCTTGTTTGTATTAATGAGGGACCTTTTGCTCTGTTGTGCACATTCCCTCTTTTTTCTCAACAGGATTTTCTTCCTTTTGTTGTACAACCTATTAAGACTAGGGGTCCACCAGTGTCACTTGTTTTTGCGTTTTGGTCTGGGCTTATTTCGGTTCGGTACTGCCATTTCTATGCAGTTGTTTATGTGGTCATACAGGGCTTTTGTGTACCCTTCTGCATAGGCTTCTGTGTTTTCCAAATTTGAAGGAGCTTAGAAACTAGCTATGCAGTCACTTAATAGGATTTAGCTTGCCTTAGAAATCTTTTTAACGTTTTGGGGGTTTGGTGGTGGTGGTGGTGGTGGTGGTGGGGGGGGGGTTCTAGTTTTACCTTAATTTCCAGGGAGACCACTTTGTGATCTGTTCTTACCAGTGAGGACATCACATGTTGGGGGGAGGGTGGTGTAGTGCTGTCCCATATTTGTGAGTACAAGATCTAGGATATTTGTTCCCCTAGTGGGAATGCTGACCACCTGCTCCAGGGTATTTGAATTCACAAAGTCGCGAAATCTTTGGGCCTGTATGTTAGTGGTCATGTATGCCTCCCATTTAATGGAGGGGTAGTTAAAATCACCCATGAGTATGGTATTGGGCTGGATGATGAGTGATTCAAGTAATTCTAGGCAAGATGTGTGGGTTTTCTGGTTCATGAGGGGAACCTGTAGCTAGTAAGCATATGGTAATGGATTATTTCCATAGTTAGGTGGACATAGAGTAGTTCAGACATATCATATTGTTTGACCAGTCTTGAAGTGAGCTTATCCTTTATGTAGATAGATACACTTCCACCTTTTACTCTTTCATGTTCAGTGGGTAAACAGAATGTAGGATGGGAATTATTGCCATGCCAGAGTGCTTTCCATAGTTGTAAACTATGTTTTGGTAGCTGCACAGATGTCAGCATTTTCCCAAATGAGGAGAGCTTCTAGGGAATGCAGTTCCTTTTTGAGACTCCTAGCATTGAGCAATACAACCTTTATCTTGTCCTGAGTAGCTTTTTTATGTTGGAAGGTTTGCCTTTTTGGCAATGCCTAAAAAAAAGGCATTATAAGAGTGGATAATGTTTTTGCCAATATCCAAAAGCATAGAGGTGACAAGTGAAGGCCATACCTGGAAAAGCAGTCTGAGAAATATTGAACCCCTTTGGAATGACACCAATAGCCAAGCCAGTTGTTAAAGTCAGTCATTTTTCTGTTGGTATTGTGGCATCATCCTTGGAGACTGTAGAATGCTGCTCAGTGTTAGGCTCATATCTGCCTGTGACACATATTCAGAGAGATCAATCATGTCTCTCTCCATATAGTCCAAGAAGGTACATCTCAGATCATTTATGGTCATGTGGACTATGACTAAGGCAAACCTTCCAACATAAAAAAGCTACTCAGGACAATATAAAGGTTGTATTGCTCAATGTTTCACCTTATGGGCTTGGTAGTTGAGACACAGTGAAATGTGGATTTATGTGTTGTGCTGGTAAATGTCTTGTTTCTGTGTATGTGGAGTTTCTGAGGACTGTGCCTGAGACACCTTTGAGGTTTCAATAGGTTACATGTGAGCACCTCCATATATGTAAGTCTATGTGTTTGGTACTTAATGGGTGTGGGGAGTGGTGTGTGTGAAACGATGACAACCTGTTTGTTGCATTTGTGTCTGTATGTGAGAGTCTGGCCTCCAGTGACAATGTGTAACATCATCTCTCACATGCTGTATTTGTCTGTTGGAGAATTAAGTGGTTGTAGCTGTACATGAGGCAAATGCTACATTGCCTCAGGATGGCCATGCCCATTAAGTGTGAAAGAGAGATAGTAGGAAAGTGCCCATCCATGGTTCCAGGTCTTGCTATACTTTCAAGGGATAGGAGTGGAGAGGGTTTATAACCAGATAAGGAGGGTGTTTACTCAATGTAATCTGCAGCTAACCTTGACAGCAATGCTGCTCATCACCCAAACCGGATGCTCTCTGAGCAACAGTGGTCCTGGGTGCTATGATAAGGCTAGAGAAGCAAGAATTATATACATAGCAAAGTGGATGATTTAAGGAAATAGAGCCAAGCAAGACAATAATGGAGAAGGATGTTGATGTGAAAAGAAGATTCAACCAAGTACATACAGCAGAGTGGAGGAGGGTTATACTGCCTGAAAAGTACAAAGGGATAATTTCTCTTGTTTTTTTTAGCTCTATGAGAATGGATAGAGGCAGATGATTCATGTTTAAAAAGGAATTTTACCCTCACCATGGAAGCAAATCTTAATTGTAAATAGTTAATAAAATGTTATTATTATTATTTTGAGGGTAGCCAACCTTTCCAACAGCAATTTAACTTGCGAAATGTTGAAAAGAGGATAACAAGGGGGCAATGCAGTACTCAGAGCAATACTGAGGATGACTGGATCAAAGGCTCAACTAATGAGAGAGTAAAGGGATGAAAGAAGTAGACACTGAGCCTCAAAAGTGGAAAGAAATCCAATCAGGAAATAAAACAACAAGAAAAGAGAAGTGATAAGTATAGACATAATATCACAGAGCATGAATGGATTAACAAATCAAATAAAGAGTGAGAAAATCTTGAGTTATGCTAAGAAAGAGAATGGAAAAACATTGGCAATGCAGGAAACCCATAACAAAGAAAAATGTGAATAAAAGGCTATAAACTAGTGGCAAATTCTGTTTATATTTATGTTTATAATGGGGCCCAGCAAAGAGGGGTAGCATTATTAATTTCTTGAGTTTATAGGTTCATAAGTACATAGTTATATACTTGGTTAACAACTACCATGGTCTTAATAAGCCTAGCCATGCAATCCAACCAAACTGTGTCCTTATATACCAAGGGCATTTATTAGGAGGGGGTATGTGCGTTACAACATTTCTTGAGGCTATGTGTGGGGTATGTTAATTTGGACATTACTGCCTGCCTTTGTCTATCAGATCCAGAGGGCCAGACCCAGGATGAACTTCTGATTTCTAATCCATTCTTTAAGGTTACTCTTAAATAGGGTTAGAGATGGACTCTGCTTAACTTGGATGGGGAACCTGTTCCAGAGCATGGGGATCCTTTGAGACACTTCTCTGTCACCAACATGTCTTATTTATGTCACAAGTAAAATTTAAGCCCTTGGATCTAGCAGTTCTGATGCTGTTCATTTGTGGATGTGCAAGAGGTTCATCAGAGCTGTATCTGAAGATGCCTTGTATGCCAGGCATAGATTACCACTGAGTAACTTGTAGGTGACAGAGTACAGCGATATGGCTCTAAGGTGATACATATAGGATGAAGTGTTTATATCCTGGATTCTCATGGAAAGGAGGCATTGTGGGCATTACAGCTGTTGCTTATGTCTGGTCAGGTACATGCCAAAGGGAGCATTATACTCGATGATGTATTTGATAAGGACCAAATAAAGAGGCACTATGACTTCCTTGAACCTGGATGCCATGCCCTCACTTATAAGTTGGGCAACATAGAATAATCTTCTTACTACCTCGATCACATATTTATCAAGGCCAGATTGCTGTGTACATATGTTCCCAGATCCCTGATTTCTGGGTCAACTGTTAGGGATGTCTTAATCGAGGGAGTAATTAGCCTGGGAGGCAGGTTTCTTCAAATGCATTATAGTGCATTTCTTAGCATTGAGGTTTAATCCATGACTTTGGCACCAGCATCTTTTGTCTGTGTTAGACCCTCTTGTAAGATGTTTGTGTCCTGGGAAGAATCTGTGATTGCTCCAAACTTGCAGTCTTTTGTGAACTTGGTCAGCCAACGGTCCTTAACATTAGTCTTTACCTCTGATAATAAGAAAAGACTAATGACAGGAGCAATTCCAGCACAGAGCCCTGAGATACCCCACTAGTGACTGGTCTCTTTGTGAAGGTGGTATCACCAATCCTGACTTCCTGAGTCCTGTCTCTGAGATAGCTGGAAATCCCGTGAGTTATGTCTGTGTTTATGTCTAATTCAGTGATTTTGCCAACAATACCCAAGTGCAATATTGTACTGAATGCCTTAGCCAGGTTCAGGTAGGGACTACACACCATTTTCCCCCAATGCATTGTCTTGGTGACCTTCTCAGATAAGTCTATCAGGTTTAGTAGGTCATGATCTTCTCTTTACAAAGCCAAACTGGGTTGGGTCCAGTGTCTGAAGGTTGTCAATGTGTTTGTTGATCATTTCCATGATAATTTGTTCCATGGCTTTGCATATTAGACTAGTCAGATTAATAGGTTTGTAGTTTCTGTGGTCAGTTGATAGCTCACCCTTGTGAAGTGGGATAACTGTTTCAGTCCTCCATTCTTGTGGTACAAAACCTGTTCTGAGGCTGTAATTGAAAAGTGACTCAAAAGGTCCTGATAGGTCATGTTTCCAGATATTTAGGAGGTATCCCAGGATTTTGCCAGGACCCACTGAGACTGTGTTTTTGGCCTTAGAGAGCACTGCTAGGACCTGCTCCCTGTTAATAGTTGAGGTGTTGTGCTAATAGATATTTCATGGTGGGAGGCAGATGGGAAGTTGGGGGTGAAATTTGAGCAGAATTTGTCAGCCAGCAAATTTGCTATGTCACTCTGCTCAGTTAAGGTGGGCACCAGTTCAGCACACTGGTTTGCTGTCTTTGAAGATTTGGACATAACTGTAGAAGGTCTTTTGATTGTCTTTAGTTTGTGAGGCTATCTTGACCTTGTAAATGGCATTTTTGGACATAATTAGTCCACTTGGTTTCCAGTTTAGTTTAATTAGAGAGCTCCTATCATTATGGGTGTTGCTATTTTGTATCTTATGCATGACTTTTTTCTTTTTGTTATATGCCCTATTAAGTTTAGGGTTCCGCCAGTGTGGTTTGTTTTTAGAGTTTGTTTTGGGATTACTTCTGGTAGGTACAGCAGTCCCCATACAGCCATTTACATGGTTGTACAGGGTCTCTGTGAACAATTATCCATTAGTTATTGTGAATTCATGGTTGACAGAGACATTGAATTTTGATAAACTATCACTTAATACGGTGTAGTTTACTTTGGAATAGTTCCTAATTGTTATAGGGTTTGGTGGGGTTACTAAGATTTTTATTTTGAAGGAGACAGCTTTGTTGTATGACCTCACCAATGAGGATCTGACATGGGGGAGGGGGGCAGTGCTCTCCAATATTGGTAAGTACTAGGTCCAGTGTGTATGAGCCTCTGATAGGTGTGTGCACTCTCTGGTCAAGGGTATTAGTGTTAATAAAGTCCAGGAGTCATTGTGCCTGTGAGTATGAGGCAGTGTATGCCTCCCTGTCTATGGAGGGGTAGTTAAAGTCTCCCATGAACAGGGTATATTTTTAATGGTGAGTGTCTCCAGTAGGTTAAATCCAAACTACGGGATTCTAGGGACAATGCAGATGACCTATAGCTTTCTAGGGTATGATTTGAGACTTTGTCTATGGTGATTTGTACATGGATAAATTCCAGGGAATCAACCTGTTTGAGTTATGCTTGTTGCTAATATAGATTGAGACGCATCCACCTTTTGTCTCTGTTTGTGCACTGAAGCCTTGCACTTCCTGAGCACTTTCTGTGAATTTAAACCATCCCTGGGATTCATGAAACTCCGTGCAAGAATAAGACTATTCTTGCACAGAGAGGTTTGTGTCCATTTAGAACAGCAGCATGCCTTGCATATGCATGAAGGCATGCTGCTGTTTAATCTAAATGGATACAAACCATAAACGAGTGCAGGGGGCATGTCCGAGTAGTGCACGGGCACTAAACACACCCCCTGCACTAGCATAATATTAGGGCTTTGCTCTAATATTATGCCAGTATTTCAGTGTTCGTGGACACTGAAATGATAAAATGATCATTTCAGTGTCCGCGGACACTGATATAAAAATGGCAATAAGAAAGCAATGCAGGGGGTGTGTTACAGGTTCTGTGACACACACCCTGCATTGCTAAAGTGCTGTATGGCACTTTTGCAATCTGCTAAAGTAGGAAATGTGTGCAAATGCACATATAATGGAGGATAAATCCCCCAAAAATGGAAAAGCACAAGCACAGCCCCACAAACATAGAACGGTGATAGAGAACAGGTCATACAGCAGTATGAATCACGTAAGGGTAGAAGTCTGAAAACAAATGTATGGCAACATTCCCTCAAAGCAGTTCATGTTAACAAAGGCACAAAAGATGGGGGAATAAAACTACATTAGGGACACTCCTGAAAAATTGCCCCACACACTTAGAAAGTTGATAGGTAACAGGATATGTATTAACAGGAGTCCCCGAAGGATAGAAGCCTGAAAGCCAAATCAATGCCAGTATTTCATGAATGCAGTCCAAAGTAGTTGTCAGAACACCACAATACACACCCATATAACCTAATAATTTCATAATAATATATAACTTTTTTTCCAGTAGCCCAAGGAATGTCTAAGTGTAGCTAAGTGGGAGTGCACTTTATGGCTGTCCACTTAGCATAGCTTAAACATCCCATAGGAGCTAAATGCAAATAGACAGGTGACATTTCCAAGCTGAGGTAGTGTAGTGGCTAGAGTCATGGCTTTACTTGCACGTGTTCACAGTTTGAGTTCCAAGACAGGCAATTTATTTTCCTATGTGAAGTAGTGCTAAAATTATTTTAGTAAACTTAAATTATGTATCAACCTTCTTTGTCAACCAGGGTAGTGTAGCAGTTCCAAAAGTGAGATGTCAGTGTAGAAAAGATGTGAAACTCCCATATAAACAGAAGTGCCCCATACAGTATAGTCACACCAGAATATAATTTAATAAAAGCACATAGGGGGACTCATGGAAGGTAAATGTAAAATTATTATGCGTATATAAATATTATTTTATAATAAAAATTTATAAGCATAATATGCTTAAATGTGCTGTCATCACTCTGCATCCATCAGACCCTGTTCTGCCCAGCAACAAAATAGTCAGCCCTGCCATGTCTGGAAGCCAGGATGCTGTCCTCTACAATCACAGCAAAATATCACTACACCATCTGAGCTGTGAAAAGCTGCAATGCTTTAACAAATATATTATGCATTTTGGTCATTTAACATTAATGAAAAAAAACAACAGTCCTAAGTGTCAAACCCATGATCCTGAACACTATAGTCGAAGGAATGTACCACTACACCATCTGAGCTGTAGAAAACAATGTCGTTTTTCAAACATATCATGCAATAGAGGCATAAAACATTAGGGAGAAAGTTTTGTGGAACCAGTCATGTGTTGTATATAGACATGCACACACACACACACATATATATATATATATATATATATATATGTATATATATGAAAAAGTAGAGACATAATATATACATATATAAAAATATAAAGAAAGTAAATAATATATATATATATATATATATATATATGTATATATATATATATATATATATATATATATATATATATATATATATATGGTTCTACCTGACTTCACCGACACGCCGGAACATCGACAGCGAAATCGGGCCGCAGAAGAGCGAAAGTGCAGAAGACCGACGCGACGGGACCCAGAAGCTCGACAGTGCAGAAGACCGACCCGACGGATGAAAGCACCGGCGCTGAGGATGCCGAAATGGGAAAAGGCTGTGTAAGTATGCGGTAGTGACGGACGTTAGGGTGCGAAGTAAGGTAAGTGTGGATAGGGGTGGGTTAAGTGAGTTAGGGTTAGGGGCCGGTCAGGTAAGTGTGCGTAGTGAATGTGTTTGGGTTAGGGGGATAAGTGAGTTAGGGTTAGGAGCGGGTCAGGTAAGTGTCGGTAGTGATTGTGTTTGGGTTAGGGCGGGATAAGTGAGTTAGGGTTAGGAAGCGGGTCAGGTAAGTGTGCGGTAACGGAACTTAGGGTTAGAGTTTGGGTCAGGGTTGTAGGTAGTTGTGTATGTGAGGTTTAGTGTGGGTTTGCAGGGATTTTGGTGTGCTTGTGTTGTGTATGTGGTTTTTGGATGGGGAATGTGTTTTGTTTGTTGATTGTGGTGTGTGAAGTGTATAAGGTTTCGTGTTTGTGTACCGTCGGTTATTTCGTTGTCGGGCATGTGGATTTTCGTGTTTTTGTACTGTCGGTTATGTGGTTTCGGTGATTGCGTTGTCGGTGTTGTGGTGTTTCGGTGAAGTCAGGTAGAACCATATATATATATATATATATATGTATGTATGTATCAGAACCATCCCACTCAACCTGTTAGCGCAAGAAACCTGTACAAAGGCTGTAAAAGGGGGGGGATGAGCCTCATATAGGGACGTATTTCAAATATTGCTGTTACAAATGAAGACATTTGCTACAGCAACAGGGTGCGTTTCAGCAGACAATTACTGAAGGATATCGGATATGAGGATGGAAACTGAAATGTTATGTCATTATTTACTGACATAAATCCTTGGATCATCACCGTGATTTACCAGACAAATACAAATAAATTGTGGAACTGAACAAAAGTATGGACCAAACATCCGGACATTTTGTGAAAATCCTAGCAGTGGAGAAGTATGCTCAGAACCCCTTAATGCAATGAATCTGGACCAAGCCTGACAAAGTGGGGGGACAAAGGCATGAAAATAGGGACATATCCAAAATACATCAGTAGATAAGCTGAGAAACATGATGTAGTAACACTGTATGTCCTAACATATATTGACTGAAATATCACAATTCCAGGACTCAATTGCTTCCCATTAGTTAGTGACCTCAATCCCCACATCATCCTACTGATGTGTCAGGAATACACAATAGTTATGGGAACCAAACCAAAAATATCAGCCAGACACCTGGACATCCTACAAATATGTGGACATAACACAACAGTAGGGAAACTAAAATGAACTACTGAGCAATGTCCAAACTGCAATCAGACTAAAATAACACTACCCAAGTTCAGCACTGGGGCTGTACATATGCATTAGCAAATATAACAGGCACTACAGGGATGTAACACTAGTGGAAAACAGACACTGGTGTGAAAGTGCATACCCCCCAAAAATTGCACCACAGTCGCATTGACATACCAGTAAGCAAACCGAAGACTACTGTATAATGACTGTGTGAGCAACAAAATCCTGTTTGCCACCACACATTACCCCTACATATACTGCCCCAAGTCACAGTGTAGTGGGAATCATGAGGTGTTACGGGACATGTCACGGTCTGCATGTACAAACATATACAGGCGATATGGAACCAGAAACTGGAGCAGCATGCACAGTCAGATAGAAAGGGCCCATGACACTCACATGAAACCCCTCCCTACACGGCCCAAGTAACATATACACACTACACTACTACACAATCCTGATAGTCTTTTAATAATGGGCAGACATACACAAACCTCTCAAATGTACAGTTTCCCACAGAATGTATAGGCACAGGACTCATATCTATGGCAGCTTCCTTGTTACATGTCTGGGGGTCTATGGCATCACTGGGATGGCAGCAGAAATCAATGCAATAAATAATGATACTACATACCTCTGAACCTGTTAGTGCATGACACCTGGACAAAGCCTGACATAACTGGGGACAGAGGTCCAAACACAGGGGTATATTGGACATGTTACTGTGATAAATGTAGACAGTTGTTGGTGTTACTGGCTTTAATATAACATATCTTTTTTGAGGGATATGAAGTCAGTAACACCAATGGATGTTAGAATTAACTGACTGCATTCCCCAAAATATCCTACTGATTAGCCAAGGACAACAACTGTCTGGATAACAGACCAAACATATGAGCCATGCATCTGGACAGGGTCTAGGCCTCTTGACAGGGTAGAGGTATGACCGCAGTGATATAACAGAATGGGAATCCCCTGACAGCTGCCAAACATGTCATTCAGCACCTTATGAAGCACAGTAAGATCAACATGACACTCTCCCACATCACCTCTGTGAAATTACCCATCTATATTCTAATATAGCATGCACTACATGGATGAAACTGTTGTGGAAAGCAGATAGTGTTGCAAAAATGTCCACCCAAAAACATTTGCAACACAGTCACAGCAACATACCAGTACCCAAAATGAACTCTAAGAGTAGAACGACTGTCTGAACAAACATATCCTGATTGCCAGTCACATACTACACCAACATATGCTTGCTCAATTCACAGTGTACTGGGAATCCTGAGGTGTTACAGGACATTTCACAGTCAGCCCCTACAAGCATACAGACATGATAGACTGCCAGCAGCTGTAGCAGCATGCAGAGTCAGATAGGTAAAGGATGTATGGCACTCACATCTTCTACTCTCCCTATCCAACCCAACAAACATCTACATACAACACTGCAACACAATCTTGGCAGTTTGTTCACAATGGCCAGACAGACTGTCATATGTACAGATGTCCACAGATTTACCAGGGTGTAGAACCATAATCCTGGCCACCACTGCATACCATGGCCAGGAGTCTTCCAGGTCATTGGCATGATAACTGGAGTGCAGTTGGTAATTAATGATATACCATACCTCTGCACCTTGTAGTTCAGGACATCTGGACAACACATGACATACTTGTGGGACAGGGGGCTGGAAAGAGGGACATATCACAAATAATGGTGTTACAAACTGAAACAGTAGCTGATGTTACACGTGTTGTTGTAACATAACATCCCTGAAGGATATGATGTCTGGAACACCAATGGATGTCAACAGTTACTGACTACAATCCTCACATTATCTTACCAACCCCTCAAAAACAGACGTTGTTCGAGGAACAGACCAAGCATAACAGGCAAACATCTGGCCAGTCTGTGGACAACATGCCAATTGAGAGGTATGTCAGAGGCATATCACTGTCAGATGTCAAGTCGTCCAGTAAATGCATGTCCAGACTAACCCTGTCAATCTAGTAACCCTCCATGTGCATCACATCACTAATGACATACAATCTGTACCCAATTCTGGAGCTTTGTCTCCCATGTTGTTGCCCTGTCTCCACATGTCCTGTCCTGTGAGGTATTTCCACCTACTGTCTGTGAAGCTGTAGCCCACACACCTCCATAATGTCACCCGCACAGGCAAGGAAAATGGGCAAGGCCCACATGAAGGGCATCCCATATATTGGAACTAGCAGCAGTGTCCAGGCCCACACCACAACACTATGTGGACACCTACATAGCTTTATGACCTCAGCAATACCTGACAGGACAACATCAACCCTCTCAAGGTAGGCTGAATGCTTGTGGTAGACAGCAGCAATACACAACTACCATCATAGGTGGAAATAATTGCAGAATGGGCCAAGAAGGAAGAGGTGCCTCATTGGAAGCCATGTCACCTTGTTCTGCACAAGCAAATAAGTTCACAGATGATGTACCCTAAGGCTGTCTTTGAGTTCAAACTGGAGACATCCACCAAGGCCAATCACCAGGCCTTCCAGATGTGTGTCTGCAATTCCAGAGGCAACACATGTATCTGCTCTGTAGTGGTGGTCAATAACACAGCATACACATATGCCATGGATATAGGCAACGGGCTGCAGACAGGTGAAGTGTAAACATCACCCCCCTGTCCCCCCATAGTTACACATGTGCATGTACAGCTCCAGCCCCTTCCCCTCATGATCAGGAAGCAGGTCTGTAATGCCCTGTCAAAGGCAACAAATAGAGGTCTCCATAAGCCTGATACCATTCCTGGCTGCATCCAACATGAACACAGACATGGGCTCTCAGACTCATTTTGCAATATAGTCAACCACAGCCTGAGCACCGGTGTCATCCCATCTGCACAAAGGCAGACAGAAAGTTGATAAAAAACAGGTTATGCATTAGCATTAATGTTCACAAAGATACAAGTCTGAAACTGAAATGTATTCCATAATGTCATGACAGAAGTCCTCAATAACATGGCTGAAAACTGCAATTGTCTCCATTTACTATAGTAATATAATATTAATATCCAATAGGCGATAAATAAAAATCT